>NC_089780.1:25207665-25245165 GCF_040412425.1 Macrobrachium rosenbergii | reverse complement strand
TTCAGGTGAATGCCCCCCTATGGTCGACGTTTTCCATATGAATAGGAGTCATCTTCTGAGTAATAATAATAATAATAATAATAATAATAATAATAATAATAATAATAATAATAATAATAATAATAATAGTAATAATAATACCTTTCGTTACGTCTTTCAAATGAATTGCAGATGAGTGGCCCCTGTGGTCGGTTTGTTCCATATAAATAGAGTCATCATCTGAGTAATAATAATAATAATAATAATAATAATAATAATAATAATAATAATAATAATAATACCTTTTGTTACTTCTCTCAAATGAATTGCATGTGAGTGGCCCCTGTGGTGGGCTTGTTCGATATGAATAGGAGTCATCTTCTGAGTAATAATAATAATAATAATAATAATAATAATAATAATAATAATAATAATAATAATAATAATAAAGCTGAACAAATCTCATTGATTTTTTTCGCGTTCTAAGATCACACTGAACAATGATTTAATCGACTGTTTAAATCAGATTTCGTAACTCCGATAGCGAAATGCACCAGTTGTATCGCGGGCAAGTCGTTATCTCCCATCGATTTCGGAACGTCTTGGCAGAGGGCGCCGGCAGTTCACAATATAGAGATAAAGGCCCCTTAAATTTAAAATATTGGATGGCTCCGAGGAAGGCGATTTCGTTTATCGCCGAAGGGCTGATGGCGCCTTATCAGGAAGACATAAATTAATTTCTTTTTGGGGGCGCATGCGAATGAGAATGAGGAAGGGAGTCTTATATTGCAGGTTTCGTTTTGTAGGTTGTGGGAGACGAGATGAGGGGATATTTAAATGAGGTTTATGTATATTATCTTGGGTTTGTTTTATTAGTTTTCTCTCTCTTTCTCTTTTCCTGAATGCTGACGGCTCGGCACGCTAGTTGTAAAAGAGGAAATATTTGAAAGAGGTTGTTTTTCTATTTTCTTGAATTTGTTACGTATGTATATGTATGTATATATATATATATATATATATATATATATATATATATATATATATATATATATATATACAGTATATATAAAATATATATTTATATATATATAGAGTGAATTGATATTAAATTATATTTGCAGCTTAAAATATGTGATAAAATATATGTAAAATTATGTATTTATGCATAGAGCATATATATTAAATATATATATATATATATATATATATATCATGCATACATACACACATACAATTCATTCACACACACATGCATATATATATATATATATATATATATATATATATATATATATATATATATATATATATATATATATATATATATATATATATATATATATATATATATAATTTCCTGTGTCAGCGTAAAATTAAAAGAAATCTTTATATTCACCGCGCCAATTTTTTTTATTCTTTATTTATTTTTTTATTGTTTTTGATTCTCTCTCCTGACGGAGGACAAAGCGAAGCGAACTTCCGATTGTTAACAAGTCCTCTTTCCCATCTAGTCCTCCTCTTTCCTGCTGCTCTGATAAAAAATTCCGTGGACGGGAAGAGAGAGAGAATTGCTGAAATATAGAACGGAAGGTAGACTGTCATCCCTATAGTTTATATATATATATATATATATATATATATATATATATATATATATATATATATATATATATATATATATATATATATATATATATATATGTATATATATATATATATATATATATATATATATATATATATATATATATATGTGTATATATGTATATATATATATGTATATATATATATATATATATATAAATACATATATGTATACATATATTTGTATATATATTTATGTATATATACATACATATATATATTTATATATATGTGTGTGTATTTGTGTGTGCTTGTGTTTGTGTACCTTTGTCTGTGTAGTTATACTTACACTGATTTCTTTCTTTCACAGGTAAGACATCAAGTACCATGTCACAGTCCACAGGGTAAATGTAAGTATTAAAATAATTTTCTGTCGTTTTTTTAATATATCAAACTAATGGATTTTTTTTGTCATGCTTAAGTGTGAAAAGAAATATTTACATCATGCAGTGACCTGAGGAGAGTTTACTAGAGTGCTATGATTGGACAAATTGGGAGAAGTCTGCAACTGGTGATTATGTGCATTAGGTGTGTGGATTAGGTTTCTGAATGGTGCGGATAATAATAAATTCTAGGTGAAAAATAAAAGTTGGTTTCGTCCTTAATGTTTAAACAAAACTCCTAATGAGATCTGTGTACATTATTTCATATGTCAAATCTTGGTTGTTGTTTCTCCTTCGTAAGTTTAAATTGTTGTTTTGCTGATAATATTATCTGATGCGGCGCGTTTTTTCCCTTAATATATATAAATAAAAGTGGATTTTGTCTTTAATGTATAAACAACAACTCCTGATTAGGTCTGTCTACATTATTTCATATATCAAATCTTGGTTGTTGTTTTTCCTTCGTAAGTTTAAATTGTTGTTTTGCTGATAATATTATCTGAAACGGCGCGGTTTTTCCTTAATGTATAAACAGAACCTCTGAATGGGGTCTCTCTTGTATTATTTAGCATATCAAATTATGGTTGTTGTTTCTCTTTCATAAGTCTAAATCGTTGCCTTGCTGACGATTCTACAGTACTTAATGTATTAATTTGTGCCTATCTTTTGTTCCTTCCGAAGTTTAAATTGTTGTTTAGCTGATATTATAATAGTAGATAGCACCTTTCTATAATAGTTGGAAATCTGTTAAAAGCATATAGTGGTCAAACCAAAATAGGAATTTGGACAATCGTCCTCTATATTCAATTCTTTCTGAACAGGACATTCGTCTCCAAAAAAATAGGGGGGGGATCCTTTGTAGTTCCACTGTATCCTTACAGGATGTTCTAATCACAAAAGGAACTGACGGAGATCCTTGAAAAGCATATAGTGGTCAAAACAATGTAGAAAATAGGACATCGTCCTCCATACGCAATTTGTATCTGTATAGGACTTTCTCCTTCCTTTCTGTAGGATTCCTCCACAGCCCGCAGGCTATTTCTCATTAGGAGGCCTGATAGGACATTTATTACTGTAATAAATGGTAGGATCGATTTTCTGGGCCTGGCCGGTAGGAGAGGCGGTCCTTCAAAGGATACCAGAATGAGGTCTTCTGGTATTGTTCGCCTCCGGGTGGCGATTATTCACAAACGCTTCTTGCTGCAGTAGATTGTTGTAGTGACGTGCCCTCATTTTGTGGCTGGTGTTCCGGGTTGTTATAACTTTGGGTGTTATATTAGATGTTTTTATTCTTGCGTCGGTTGTATTTGTTCAGTCACACACACGTATATATTTATACACACACACACACACACACATACATATATATATATATATATATATATATATATATATATATATATATATATATATATATATATATATATATATATATATATATATATATATATATATATATTCATTAGTTAAACAAATGAAGGCAAGAATGTGTATGTTTAAAAAATATAAAAAACACGCGACAGAAAACTATATAAAATTGCTGGGAAACCCGATTTTGCCTTTTTATTAACGAAATCGCTGTTATTGTAATACATCGCTTGAATAAGTTAATTATTTCAAGAGAAAGTTAATTATTTCTAGAAAAGCTGCTCAACATTTTACACCGATTTCTCCTTGACGAACCAAATGTTTGCTCCAAGTAAACATTGAGTTTTTTTTTTTTTTTTTAGTTTTATCGATGAATGTGTAAAAGGATTTTGTAGCAAATAATTCATTATAGTTTAATTTTTAAAAACATTTCTCTGTAATGTCGAAACAATGTACATAAATCATTGAATAATAATATTCTCTGTGCTTGGTAATTTTGAATAATATATTTCACTCTTATGGATTCTCTCTCTCTCTCTCTCTCTCTCTCTCTCTCTCTCTCTCTCTCTCTCTCTCTCTCTCTCTCTCTCTCTCTCTCTCAGAAGTGCACTCCATTACCTAAAAAAATTTCTTTGACAATTCTAAAAGAAAGCATATTTTACAAGTATATAGATCTCTCTCTCTCTCTCTCTCTCTCTCTCTCTCTCTCTCTCTCTCTCTCTCTCTCTCTCTCTCTTTTCAAGTACTCAAATATTCGAAAAAAAGCATATTGAAACATATTATTAACATCTTTTACCTCCTCTCTCTCTCTCTCTCTCTCTCTCTCTCTCTCTCTCTCTCTCTCTCTCTCTCTCTCTCTTAAAAAGTCAGACAATTCTAAACAAAAGCATATTTCACAAGTATGGATATCTGCCTTCCTCTCTCTCTCTCTCTCTCTCTCTCTCTCTCTCTTCTCTTTTCAAGTACTCAAATATTTCGAAAAAAATCATATTGCACAAGTATGTACATCTGCCTCCTCTCTCTCTCTCTCTCTCTCTCTCTCTTAAAAAAATGTCTGACAGTTCTAAAAAAGCATATTTCAAAAGTATGGATATCTGCCTTCCTCTCTCTCTCTCTCTCTCTCTCTCTCTCTCTCTCTCTCTCTCTCTCTCTCTCTCTTTTTCAAGTATTCAAATACTCGGAAAGAGTGGGAGGAGGGGGAGGGTGATTTAGGATCAATGCTAATGAGCTATTCAAGGACCTTGCTGCTTTCAAATCCCAGTCGTCCATCCACTACACTTCAATGCGTATACTCAAGGATTTCCTTAATTAAGTTTCCATAAGTGAAGTCTCCAGGCATTCCACTGCTCTCATTTCATTCTGTCCGTCTCCGGGGGTAGTGGGTTATTATTATTATTATTATTATTATTATTATTATTATTATTATTATTATTATTATTATTATTATTATTATTATTATTATTATTATTTTAGAGAGTTTTTAGGGAGTTGTATGTATGTGTGCATGCCCGTTTGTTGGTTTGTATGTATGTATGTCTGTTTGTTGGTATGTATGTATATATATAATATAATGTATGTATATGTATATATATACACATATACATATATATGTATGTGTGTGTTGCATATATATTATTTACATATATCCTCAGTATAAAATTGAAATTTTTACTGACGAAGAATCAATCCTCATGATTAATAATAATAACAGTCTATCATTAAGAAACCGAGTTGCAAAACCAATTTTATATCACTGCTCCCTGATGGAAAACAAATATCACAGAATGATATCTGATACAGCAGGGATTTCAAAATTACTAAATAGCTCAGACAATTGACCCACGGGTTAACAATTCAGCCTTACAAACAGTTCAGATTCAAAGTTATTCCCTGCACCAAACGGCAAAGATCCGTTGCAACATTGCATAAACTCTGAAATTGCAAATTACCCCTCTGTCATCTTTTACAGTCGTTTCCTCTAGGATAAATGTATGACAGAGAAAATTTGAAAAATGTGACGGCGAGAGATAACAGCGCCATTACTCTCGGAAGCAGATGGCAGCGTTTACCAAAACTAATCTCTGTCGATAATATCGGGAGTTTTATAACTTCCTGGGGACAATGGCCTCTTTTGAATATTATCCTAAATACACAATAGAGAGATACCTTCAGAGGTATGATTTTTGGTTGGTATACGTGACTATTTATATACTTTATTTTTCTGCCCTACCCATAACACTATTGTGTACATACCTGTAACAAGTAAAAAGTCACGCTAATTTATATAAGCTATTGTATTTTTCCAAAAATACAAAAAATAGCAAACTTTTTTTTTTTGTATTTTGGAAAAATACAATCGCTCATATACATTACTGTGGTTTTTTACCTATTATTTCCGGTCACCTTATAGTGATGCCCATAGATACATACCTACCTAGGTATTTCCTAAACATCTGCGCTACCCACATCACTAACTATAAATATTTGAATTATAAATCGCTGGAGACGATTCTATATAGTGTATAGATACTCATTTAGACGAATGTATGGACGTTTACTCCTAACAGTCAGCAGTTTTTATTTTATTTCAAATTTTCCGATGCGAGTTATTCTAACGGACGGGGCAGATGTAATTATCGTAATGCTGTTTGGGTGTAATTCGAATCTAAAGGATATTTGTAGCTTAAAGTCCATACTTTATACACACACACACACACACATATATATATGTATATATATATATATATATATATATATATATATATATATATATATATATATATATATATATATATATATATATATTTATATTGATTTTATTTATGAGTTGAATTCATACAAGTTTTTTATTTTTGTTTACATCCTTTGACTGACAGTCATGCTGTAACTTGGCTAGGATATTTTTTGTATACACACACACATATATGTATATATATGTGTGTGTGTGTGTGTGTAATATGTGTGTGTGTATACAAAAAAAAATTCTGGCCAAGTTACAGCATACCTGTCAGTCAAATGATATAAAAAAATATAAAAAAAAATTGTATGAATTCAACTCATAAATAAAATCAATATAAATTAAAAAAGAGGTAGAGTATTCCAGTCATTCAGTATTGGTGATACAATTTTATACAGTTATTAATAGAATTGCTGACCCTAATGGTATTCATGGCTCTTAAAATCGTATTGAACCTAAATGGACAGGGAATTAGCATTCACCTGTGACCTGCTTTGACCTGAGTGATGGGTTCGTTCGGTAAATTGGCCTACATTTACATTTTTATTCACATTTTTATTATTGCACTCATTCGTTGTGGAATGTTATAAGGATTGGGGTTTTAAGTTAATTTTTAACTGGTGTTATTATTATTATTATTATTATTATTATTATTATTATTATTATTATTATTATTATTATTATTATTATTATTATTATTATTGGTGTTGTTGTTGTTGTTGTTGTTGTTGTTGTTGTTGTAATTGCTATAATATCTTAAGTGAAGGGTTACTACCGATTTATTATTATTATTATTATTATTATTATTATTATTATTATTATTATTATTATTATTATTATTATTATTATTATTTAGCAGACAAGGATATCAATAGGGATGAATTTGCCTGCTTTAAGTTATGTAAATAACTATGTAAATATATAATCATATCAATTTAAAAAATCTTAATAAATATATTATGTATTCTTATATATATATATATATATATATATATATATATATATATATATATATATATATATATATATATTTATATTTATATATAAACATATAAATATACATATATATTTATATATATGTATATGTATTATACATTTATAAATATTATATATTATACATGACAGTTTGCCATAGCATTACAGTATCTCTTTAAATTGACGAAGATCACTAAACAATTAAGGAAACATGTACCCTCCTGTTTAAATACCGAGTATAATCCCATTAAATCCTTTTGAATTCAGCTTTGAGTTAAAAATAATCAGGATAATTGTTATTGAAAAGCTGTGGGAGGGTTTTAATTATCTGTCTAATATAACATAATTGGATTCTTCTCAACTCTGGATGTTATGTATTTAATAATTGATATATTTTTGCTTGAGCGTTCGTGCTATCATTAATAAGTGTCCGTCAGTGATGTTGAGTTTTGTTTTGGATTAATGTAGTCTGTATATATAAACTCTGCTGCAGAAATATATATATATATATATATATATATATATATATATATATATATATATATATATATATATATTTATATTTATATATAAACATATAAATATACATATATATTTATATATATGTATATGTATTATACATTTATAAATATTATATATTATACATGACAGTTTGCCATAGCATTACAGTATCTCTTTAAATTGACGAAGATCACTAAACAATTAAGGAAACATGTACCCTCCTGTTTAAATACCGAGTATAATCCCATTAAATCCTTTTTGAATTCAGCTTTGAGTTAAAAATAATCAGGATAATTGTTATTGAAAAAGCTGTGGGAGGGTTTTAATTATCTGTCTAATATAACATAATCGGATTCTTCTCCAACTCTGGATGTTATGTATTTAATAATTGATATATTTTTGCTTGAGCGTTCGTGCTATCATTAATAAGTGTCCGTCAGTGATGTTGAGTTTTGTTTTGGATTAATGTAGTCTGTATATATAAACTCTGCTGCAGAAATATATATATATATATATATATATATATATATATATATATATATATATATATATATATATATATATATATATATATATATATATATATATATATATACATATATTTATATATATATGTGTGTGTGTGCATGTATGTATATAGTGTATATATATATATATGTCTATATGTACATGTAAATAACTATATATATATATATATATATATATATATATATATATATATATATACATATACATATATATATAAGATGTACAAGTAATTAAAACACTGGATATTTATATACAGAGAGATAGAGAGAGAGAGATATGGAGATAGAGAGAGATGTACAGAAGAGTATTGGATTAAAGCACTGTTTTAAGTTATAGTGAGAGAGAGAGAGAGAGAGAGAGAGAGAGAGAGAGAGAGAGAGAGAGAGAGAGAGAGAATTTCCCTATTGGAGATAGGCGAATACACAACGATTATTCCATAAACAGTGTCTGTTTTAAGTAAGGGTAGAGAGAGAGAGAGAGAGAGAGAGAGAGAGAGAGAGAGAGAGAGAGAGAGAGAGAGAGAGAGAGAGAGAGAGATTCTTAAATTAGTAGACGCCTACTTCCTTATATAACCTAGAAGAAACATTGCCAAAGGTCACACGGTTCCAGGCACTTAGGTAAATCCCAATACAGATAAATTCCACAGAAACGAAGTTTCCAGGGAAATCAAGTAGATTCCAGTCCAGGAGGCTTAGTGGCTGGATGCTGAAAGAATTCTTCTTATAATTTTTCCATTCTTTATTTATTTCTTCACCATAGTTGTACGCAGTGAAAAGAAACTGTGATATGTAAATGTCTGTCAGATATATTATCATTTGGGTCCTACATTTTTCGTTTATTTATTTTTTACTTTGACATTGATTTACAGAATACAGAGAAACACTGATATTTGAAATTTTGTGAGATAAATTATTTTTTAGGTCAAATTGCATTGTCTGTGTGCTTGCTTGCGAACCAAAACAAGCTGCTGTTGATACTGAAATCGAGTTTTGATGGATAATAAGTATTTTGATATTAACAGTAAGATTATTTTGATTATGAAGAATGAAAATAAATATTTCAACATTAACATTAAGATTTGCTGATTATAAAGAATAAAAATAAATATTTTAACATTAACAATAAGATTTTTTTATTATAAAGATTAATAATAGATATTCTATCATTAACAGCAAGGTTTATTGATTACATAGAACCCTGGCCGTCTCACAGATTGAAAACAAAGGAAAGATGACTTATATTAAAAAAAAAGAAATATATGAATTAAATAAATCTAAATTTATTAGATATATAAGAATAAACCTCAGTGGTCTGAGAAGAATTCCACATCATAAACAAAATTTTTTTTACATTGTCTCAATGCTTTTAAACATTCTTTACCAATCAAGGAAACAATTCACCCGCCCCCCGCCTCCTCTCCTATACGACCTTTGGCCCGAAGCCGTGTAACGCAATTTCTAATTCCTTTGAAATGCTTTAATCCAATTAAGAAAGCCTTTGAAATCCTTTGGCCTCAAAACTGCGATATATTTTCTGCAAGGCGTTTTTTCTCTCTGCTTGGTCTCGTTGTGATTCGTGATTTTTGTTTATACCTTTTCTGTTTTCTGTTTTCTGTTATTGTTTGGTAGTATGCATTTTTCGTTTGGGAGTCGCGTGTATATCTACAGTATGTATGTATGCACGTATGTATGTATGTATATATATTGTGAATATTAAAACAAGACATTCTTGAGTATTACAATTATACAATAAGTGATACATATCCTGTTTATACTTTTGAATACAATTTTAACCCCAAATTGCAATGAATGTTTGATCACATGCTTTCTATAACTGAATACTATCTCTCTCTCTCTCTCTCTCTCTCTCTCTCTCTCTCTCTCTCTCTCTCTCTCTCTCTCTCTCTGCTGAATGAAAGAAGAGACAAACAGAAAATGTGTCCCGCATTGAAATAAGTCGTCCATTTTATCAGATGAACAATTTGTCCTTTATCGGGAAATGTCATCATCAAAGTCACGTGACCTGACAGACCAATCATATGGAAGACAGCGAGAGATCATTGGTTATGGGAACCTTTCCTAATCTGGAATTGCTTTTAAGAATTCCATGGGATGCTCCTTAAACAACTGGCAGAATGCTGGAGTTGCCTTTATAAGAAATTCGTGAATTTCGTGAAATACTTCTTAAATAACGGGCAGAATGAATTTGGTGTTTTGCATTATGTATTGACGTTGGAAAATAACTAGAATTTTTTTGATGCTTTTAATTTTTCTTTGACGTATGGTAATTATATTTATTTTCATTTTTTGTATTGTTTATATAGCTTAAATTCATCATTGGCGTCTAAATGTTTGTGTTTGATCAACACTCAAACTTTTTCATAAAATGCAATTTCATATTTTATAGAGAATTTCTTTTGGGATTGTATGCAATAGCAACGGATCGTGAGATAGAGTTCTTAAATGAATAAATAAATAAAAACACAAACGAGCAAGTAAATGAACAAAGGACTGAATTAGGAAAAAGATATGTAAATAAATTCTATTTTAATATATTTTTCATGTTGGAGATTGTAAAATCTTTTTTCATGTTGTTGATGACTGAATTCATCGTGTAGTAAATTTTCATATTTTCATGTTATTACTTTTAATCTCCTGTTAGAAGTTTTCCTTATCATTTCTTTCATTTCATCTCGCTTAAAATGAAAACAACTATATTGTAAAACTAATAACTTTACTCTTCGTTTTTAAGCTTTTGTCGTTTTTCTGAAACATCTTTCTCTTACCTCGTCTCATCTAAAATTAATTTCTCAAATGTCATATGGATTCCAGATCACTGGATGTATTGCCTCTTCAAAACACATATTGCTTTTTCCTGAAGTTCTTCAGGAAACGTTTTGAGGAACTAAGGGTCACGTTTGTGTGTGTTGTTTGATTTTATAATACTGAGATTTTTGTCGTTACTGAGAGTGAAAAGTTAAGATATGCTGCTTTGATTACCATGAATACATGAACATTGCTTTAAAATAAGGTTAACTGTAAACACATGTTATGAAAGATCAGCAAACCAGTGACTTGAAGAAATAGGCAGACCTGCAGTGCAGTTTTTTTTTTTTTTTGTTACTTGTAAACCCCAATAACTTTTTGGAAAATAAGTGCCTTTTTCATTTATGATAAAACTTGTAGAAAGGCTAAAGAGTAACCCAGCCCTCTTCCCAAGTAAATAAATTTGTAAAAATAAGTCCCTTTTAATACAAGGTTGCAGAAAGGCTGATCTAACGCTAAAAAGTAACCCAGTCGCTCTTCTCCAGTAAATAACTTTTGAAAAATAAGTCCCATTTATTATGAAACTTCCAAATAGGCTGATTAAGTGCCATAAAGTAACCCAGCCCCTCTTCCTAACATTTTTAAGAAGTGGAATGTCATGTTCTAACTAAAGTGTCAACAAGAACTATTCATGTTCTCTTACGTTATCTTGGTGGCCCTTTGCCCCCCTCCTACTAACTATGGGAATGGCATTCCAGTCGTTACTGGAATGAACTCCAGGATGCCTTGACTATGGCACATTGACACAGGCAGCAGAGATCCTGGAACCCAACATTCATGAAAGTCCTTTACTTTATCAGCTTCCTCCATCCGTGAATACGAAGATAGATACTTGGTCGTTTTTATTAATATTCTGGAGGGCATAGATGGTACTTGCCCATGTCGTTTTCAAATTAGGAGGTCATTAATATTCTGGAGGGCACCCTTGGCTTCAGAAACCCTGGCACCAACCATGGTACTGGGTACCAGTGCCCATGAGATAAATACCATTCCTGGTTTCACCCAGCCTCAAATTAGGAGGTCAAATCAAACTTTATCCTTTTTTATTATTCTGGAGGGCACCCTTGGCTTCAGAAACCCTGGCACCAACCATGGTACTGGGTACCAGTGCCCATAATAAATACCATTCCTGGTTTCACCCAGCCTCAAATTAGGAGGTCAGTTAATCAAACTTTATCCTTTTTATTAATATTCTGGAGGGCACCCTTGGCTTCAGAAACCCCTGGCACCAACCATGGTACTGGGTACCAGTGCCCATGAGATAAATACCATTCCTGGTTTCACCCAGCCTCAAATTAGGAGGTCAGTTAATCAAACTTTATCCTTTTTATTAATATTCTGGAGGCACCCTTGGCACCAGGAACCCCTGGCACCAACCATGGTACTGGGTACCAGTGCCCATGAGATAAATACCATTCCTGGTTTCACCCAGCCTCAAATTAGGAGGTCAGTTAATCAAAAGTTAAGATTTGTCAGCTCACTTTGCTCCCAAAAACCTCTATTCAATCTTTTTATATCATTAAGAGTATTTTCCTAACTTTATTTTCTCCCTGAAGATTGGTAGAGAAAACGTATACTCAGATTATCATAAATAAATAAGAATAATTGATACCAAGAGTTCCTTGGGACTGCAAACCTCTGATCATTCTAAATTATTTAGTACACCATCCACCAGAGGTCTCTTATCCATAAACTGTCTATAATAATAATAATAATAATAATAATAATAATAATAATAATAATAATAATAATAATAATAATAATAATAATAATAATAATAATCTCCTTCAATAAACAGACAGATGTTTCCGTATCTCTGGCACACTGAAACTTAACTTGATCTAAAACGAATAAAAATGACAGATATTTGAAAAGGCTACCATCTCTCTCTCTCTCTCTCTCTCTCTCTCTCTCTCTCTCTCTCTCTCTCTCTCTCTCTCTCTCTCTCTCTGAGCGATGGAAAGAAATGCAACGTTAAAAAATTTCACGTTTTATATTGTGCGCTGTCCCCGAATTGTGTGACACGAAAATCCAGTTCACTTTTACGTGAAATATTAATAATAATCGACACGAACAAAATGACCAGTTATGAACTGTTTCGTATAAATAAATTTTTATTTTTCAAAACACAAATGAATTTAGAGCACTTTTCCCCCCCGTTCCAATATTTGAATGCTATGTGCGATTTTTGTTTTAATATATTTTTTGAAAAAGAATTTCATGACTCGAAACTGAACGATGAACGCTGAAGAACTGAAGACCAATGAAAACTATCACACGATTTATCTGTTTCTGTGAAGGAGAACTGATTGTAAGATAATAATTCTCTGTATCATTTTGTAATTTATTCTCTTGTCATTTTGACCAATTTCTTTCTTTCTTGTTAATTTTAATTCTTTTATTGAACAGATTATTTCCCGCCTTGTTGCTAAATAAGCAAAATGGATGAAATGGTATTTAAGATTGCAGAATGGTTCATCCTTCACCATTTTCTATGCATATCTATATGTCTATCCATCTATGTATTTATTATCTATCTGTCTATCTATCTATGTATTTATCATCTGTATATCTATCTATCTATCTATCTATCTATCTATCTAATAATCTGTTTATCTATCTAAATATCTATCTATTTATCTGTATATGTTAGATATATTATTTATCTTGAAGATAATGCACTGATATGAAAAATCAAAATGTGTAAACGTATAGATATTACAGTCTCTCTCTCTCTCTCTCTCTCTCTCTCTCTCTCTCTCTCTCTCTCTCTCTCTCTCTCTCTCTCTCTCTGCTTCCTGGTAAACTTGTCGACACTTACCTTAAAGTGTGTTCGATCATGTTCGATCATTAAACAGTTTTATATTCCTTTAATCATATTTATTTATTCATTTACTTACTTACTTATTTATTTTTGTTTCGTTTCTAATGACATTTCTTCTTTCCGTATTTCTTATTACTTTCTGTTACTTCTCCCAAATGAGCACCATGTTCTTTGGAAGCCTGAATTTCTAATCAGTGGCCCCTGTGGAGGGCTTGTTCCATATGAGTACCGTTCATCTTGTAATATAATAATAATAATAATAATAATAATAATAATAATAATAATAATATACTAAATGCGGCTTTTAACATTACTTTTCTTCAATGTATTTAACAACCTATCAATCATCTCTTGTACTCATTAAGGGATTCGAACCACTTCAGTCTCGTCTGGAGTCACTATCTCACCATCTCTTTCATCTACAAGATCTCTCTCTCTCTCTCTCTCTCTCTCTCTCTCTCTCTCTCTCTCTCTCTCTCTCTCTCTCTCTCTCTCTCTCTCTCACTTGCAGATTTTTATCTCCTGTCTTTGATGTCATCAGGAGCTATTGGACGATCTTATCGTCTTGGCAGATCCGATGATTCGGGATGGCTAAGAGTTTATTGTTTATTTTCTATTACCATAATTATCTTCATTCATAACTGATGAGATTTGATGGCTATTACTAATATGCTTAAGAATCTTTCTGTGAGAATGTTTTACTTCTGAAAAATGTAATTATAATATTCACGACAACTTTTTTTAAATAGTGCTCTGTGGTAGTTTCAGAATTTGATGACTTTGAAATATAGAATGTAAATCGGTTGTTTTCCTATTTTGCAGAGCGCCGATAAAATCGTCCTTTAAAATGGGACATTTTCAAAGAAAGGTAGTTATCAGGCATTTACAGAGGAATGTAGTTATACAGGCATTTACAGAGGAATTTTGTTATACAAACATTTACAGAGGAATGTAGTTATACAGACATTCATAAAGGAGTGTAGTTATACAGATATTTACAAAGGAATGTAGTTATACAGGCATTTACAGAGGAATTTTGTTATTCAAACATTTACGGAGGAATGTAGTTTTACAGGCATTTACAAAGGAGTGTAGTTATACAAATATATACAGAGGAATGTAGTTATACAAACATATACAGAGAAATGTAGTTATACAGGCATTTACAGAGGAATTTTGTTATTCAAACATTTACGGAGGAATGTAGTTTTACAAGCATTTACAAAGGAGTGTAGTTATACAAATATATACAGAGGAATGTACTTATACAAACATATACAGAGAAATGTAGTTATACAGGCATTTACACAGTAATGTAGTTGTATAAACATTTACAGAGGAATTTAGTTATACAAGTATTTACAAAGCAGTTTTAAAAACACAGAGGAATGTAGTTATACAGGTATTTACTCAGGAATGTAGCTATACAGGCATTTACAGAGGAAAGTAGTTATGCAAACATTTACAAAGGAAAGTAGTTTTACAAACATTTACAGAGGAATATAGATGTGCAAACATTTACGAAGGAATGTATTCATAGGTCACAGATCTCTCGATTTAGTCACTGACTTCCATCTATCCAACCTCCTACTCTCACCGAGGTTTCGTTTCTGAGAGAGAGAGAGAGAGAGAGAGAGAGAGAGAGAGAGAGAGAGAGAGAGAGAGAGAGAGTCTTCACTGACATTGCTGACGATCTATATAATTTTACGCCTGCTGCCTCACACGACGACGAGGATGAAAGCAAAATGGAAGCAAACAGCCACTTCGGGCTATTTGCTTGACAGTTTAGGTCCGTTGTATAACGTCAATGAAGACAGCTAAGAGAGAGAGAGAGAGAGAGAGAGGGGGGAGATTATCCTGAAAAATAAGGGAAAATGAGATGTTTTTGTATTTTTCTCAGAGTATGTAATCGAATAGACATACGACATTTCTTGAGAGAGAGAGAGAGAGAGAGAGAGAGAGAGAGAGAGAGAGAGAGAGAGAGAGAGAGAAAGATTATCCTGAAACATAAGGGAAAATAAGATGATTTTGTATTTTTCTCAGAGGATGTAATCGAATAGACATACATTTCTTGAGAGAGAGAGAGAGAGAGAGAGAGAGAGAGAGAGAGAGAGAGAGAGAGAGAGAGAGAGAGAGAGAGAGAGGAAAGATTATCCTGAAAAATAAGGGAAAATGAGATGTTTCTGTATTTTTCTCGAATAGGATGTAAACGAGTAGACATATCTTGAGAGAGGAGAGAGAGAGAGAGAGAGAGAGAGAGAGAGAGAGAGAGAGAGAGAGAGATGTGATCGAACAGACATACGACATTTCTTGAGAGAGAGAGAGAGAGAGAGAGAGAGAGAGAGAGAGAGAGAGAGAGAGAGAGAGAGAGAGAGAGAGAGAGAGAGAGAGGTTATCCTGAAAAATAAGGGAAATTACTTGTTTTTGATGTTTTTCCGAGAATATTTTACTTAATGGACATACGAAATTCTGCAGTGTGTTTGCTTGCATATCTTAGAGTAAACTCAAGAGTAAACTGAACTTATTAGAAACTGAACTTAGAGTAAACTGAACTCTGAGTAAATTGAAATTAGAGTAAACAGAACTTTGAGTAAACAGAACTTAAAGTAAACTAAACTTGGATCAAACTGAACTTACAATACCTGAACTTGGAGTATACCAAACTAGAAGTAAACTGAACTATGAGTAATTTGAACTTAAACAAAGTGAACTTAGAGTAAACTGAACTTAAAGTAAACTGACCTTGGAGGAAACTTGTTCGAGAAAAAAGAAAACAAAGGGGAATAAAAGGTTCTGTCATTAGTATTTAGAAGACCTTTTCATTTAATGAGAGGTTTCTGTTCGAAGGTTTTTGTGTATTTGGTAGAAATTATTTCAGAGCACCCCACAACCTAAAACGCCTTAAAACACAACCCATTCCTTTTTTTCAGTTTCATATTCCGCATATCTCAACCTTTTACATTTACAAGAATTTTCAGGCGTCAGTTCAAAATTCCTTTGCCACTCGTGTGTGTGTGTGTGTGTGTGTGTGTGTTTTTTTTTGTTTCTTCTTCTTCTTCTTCTTCTTCTTCTTCTTCTTCTTCTTCTTCTTCTTCTTCTTCTTCTTCTTCTTTTGAAATGTGAAAAGAATTCCAGCCAGTGAGAGAAATTCCTGGAAATTTTTATCATCACCTCTGGAAGACAAACAAGCGAAGGACGAAAAGCAATCCTGCGGATGAGATTGTGCACAAGCTGAGAGGTTTACCCCCCCTGGGGAGGAGAGGGGGGGAGGAGATGGGAGGGAAGGGGAGGGGAGGGGAGGGGAGGGGAGGTGAATGTCACCTTTAGACAGTGAAGTAAATAGATGGGAGTCAATACATGTGAAGGGAAATTGTGTTCTATTGTAGTATACCTACGTGGGATGGACGGTTCATTTCATATAGTGTTTAGGTGTCTCTGTTTTGGCTGAGTTTATATATGTATATATATATATATATATATATATATATATATATATATATATATATATATATATATATATATATATGTGTGTGTGTGTGTGTGTGTGTATATGTGCATATATAAATATATATATGCATATATAAATAAATATATATATATGCATATATATATAAATATATATAAATATATATATATATATATATATATATATATATATATATATATATATATATATATATATATATATATATATATATATATATATATATATATATATATATATGTATATATATATGTGTGTGCGTGTGCGTGTGTTTGTGTGTACTGGAATGAAATCGCCATATCATAGATTAAAATAACACTGTAAGATCCATCTTACTGAGAAATAGAAGACACTCAGTCTTCTAATGCTTTATAGTTAAAAGTGTAAAAAGTGAGTCCATTTCAGCTCGACTGAAATTTTAAAAAAATATATTTTTAATGCCCACAATCTCATGTGTCCGCATACTTACAATTTATAGTAAAGTAAAATAATCAGTGAATACAATATCATGCTGAATATCAAACGTACACGGCAAACTGTGGCTACCAATGTCTGACATTTCAGCAGCTACATGACCTCAGCCCAAGATTCTTCTTCCTCAATCACCCAGTCCACCACAAAACTTTCCCCCAGAGGCAGGAGAAGGATCTGAGGACCTATATCTTGTCCGTCTAGATTCCCATTAGACAGTATACGGTTTCACAGTATACGGTTCGGCAATATACGGTTTCACAATATACGGTTCCCTTCCTAGTGAAATTCCGAGAACGCTGAGGTGTGAAGGGGCGTTCGCAAGGGGGAAAGTCCCCAATCAGAATTTTGAAGGGTAGATGGAATAAACCCTTCATAGCTCTTCGAAGATGTTTGCATTCCTAGGAGCTGGAATCTGGAGATTCCCATTCCTCCCCAGATATGTTTTGGCCTGGAATGTAATTGATGCGTTTCATGTCTTAGATTTGTATGGGTTACCTGTGGATTGCTTCCGCTTCTGTGTGTGTGTGTGTGTGTTTGTGTGTGGTGTGTGTAATTGACGAGTTGATTTGACTGAGAGAGGAGCACTGAAGGTTTCTCGTATGGGAAGAGAGAGAGAGAGAGAGAGAGAGAGAGAGAGAGAGAGAGAGAGAGAGAGAGAGGTTGGGTGAGAAGCACTGAAGGTTTCCCGTATATGTATATATATATATATATATATATATATATATATATATATATATATATATATATATATATATATATATAATAGAGAGAGAGAGAGAGAGAGAGAGAGAGAGAGAGAGAGAGAGAGAGAGAGAGAGAGAGAGAGAGAGAGAGACTTGGTGTGAGGACAACTGAAGGCTTCTCCTATAGAATGATACTTTTAATTGATGTGAAGATTACCGAACCAATTTTTAAAAGAAACAGACTGGAGGGAACAAGAGTAAAAACAAAACAATTATACAAATGTAAATACTCTCCCGGTACCTTTCCCCATTCTTCCCCCATTCTCCCTCCTCTCTTCACTCTGAAGAATGAAGGAACTTCTTCTTCAAAAATAAACTCGAAGAAAACCCAGAGAGCCTCGACGGCTAATGCAAGCGTATGATGCAAGCATTCCAGCCCTACTGAAGCTCCGAGAAATTCATAAATTGCGAGGAACTGCGTGTCCGAGGTTCCTTTAAAAAAGAAAACCTAGCGGGAATCTTTTTCTCCTCTCGCAAAACGTATTCCTGAGTAGCTCTTCTGTAAACCGTTGGAATTCGTATATGTGCGGGTGCGCCTTCGGGAAAGACGAAAATATATGACGGAGGAAAGAAAAACGGATTTTTTTTGTTGTTGTTGCTGTTTTTGCAGATAGTCTCAGGGTCGTGATGTGGCATCCCTTCTCTGGGTAAGGTCGTTTTATTTTTGATGACGCGTGCAGTGCATAACCTAGTGTAATTTCAGTTTAATTCACTTTTTAATTGATAAATATCGCTACGATGATTCCATTGTAATCATTATTGATTTTACAGTCGTAATATTGAGGGAGTTACTATTTGAAAGGGCTCCTGTATTGACGTGAAGTCTTTTCCTTAATACTACTGATGATGACATTGTGGACAGTAAGCATTGGAGCTTTTATCAACAACCTCGTGAAATTATCTTACATCTCTCTCTCTCTCTCTCTCTCTCTCTCTCTCTCTCTCTCTCTCTCTCTCTCTCTCTCTCTCTCTCTCTCGCAGGCAGGAATACTAGTCAAAATATAGACATGCCTATTTGAATGGGTATGTGAACGCAACCCAGATGGTATTTAGAAAGATATAGGATAATTTTCTAGACAGCAAATTCCACAGAATATTCAAGTCACATTGATTTTAACTTTTCGTTCAGAAGTTGTGAAATCTTTGCAATGAACTATAATAGTTTTTGATTCTCTCTTGTTGCTTCAGAGTCTAAAATCCCAGTCCTAATATATTGACGCAAAATATATAAAGTTTTTCGTGCATTTTCGTTGGAAACTTCACTGCAATTAAGCAACACAAATCCTAGCTCCTACACTGGAAACGTGACCTTGGGTCACATGACGTTTCTGCCTTCAAGCAAATCTTGTTTAGACAGATGAGCGTAGGAAATGGCTTGTTAACTCTGAATGAGAGCCATCATTGCTTCTCATTCTTATAAATAAGAAGATCGTAAGATTATTTAGATCAGCAATGAACTGAAGAGAGAACATGGAGTATAAGTAACGGAGTGCGAAATTCCATTTTATGAACGAGATGAACCTAAGAAATTGCTTATTAACCTGGAAGAAATTGAACGCTTGCCCTCATGCATGACAGCAATCATTGCTTCATATTTTTATAAAGTTAAAGGTTAAAGTACTCCTAGGCCTCGTAAGGCTCATAGCACGGCGCTGAACTCCGGTTTCATAGGCCGACAGCCATTGGGGGAAAAGTCCCCTTGCCTAAGACACGTGGCCAGCGTGTTGCTAGGCCCACTATTTAACCACTCAGCCCGAGGGCTTGTACCTATTTTCTTACTAACTCTCGAGTTTTCAGACCGCTAGGTTGGCGGGCCACCGGGTTTATGCAATGGCACCATTTCCAAACCTCAGGTGAGCGTGGTATTTGAACCCCGGTCCTCTCGACTGGTAAGCGAGAACCTTACCACTGCGCCACCACGGCTTTGCATTAACTGAAGAGAACATGGAATATAAGTAACGGAGTGGGAGATTCCATTTTACGAACGAGAGGAGTTTAATTGCCAATTATCTCCTAATTGTCTGAGCCAGGAAAGCCGTGAAGAACTGCAAAGACAGATTACCCATTCGTTCCCCGAACTGTAATGCAAAGTTAATTGGTATATTTTCTGTTTAATTTCATAAGAATGAGTTTCAGGAAGCTTGCTTTAGTATCAGTTGCTACAAAAGCAAATGGGAATTTGTGTGTTCTTTGGTGTTGCGTGGGAGAGTTTCTTGGGTGAAAAGCAACTCTTGAACATTCTGCAACAACGAAGGATATTCATGCAACTGGAATATTCAGTTGTATCTGGATTTGCAGGAGAATTTCCATTGAAATTTTGTTCGATTTCTGCTTCTTTTGTTGTTTATTGTACATTAATTTTATCGTGATGTATATATAATTATATATATATATATATATATATATATATATATATATATATATATATATATATATATATATATATATATATGTGTGTGTGTGTGTGTGTGTGTGTGTGTGTATGTGTGTGTGTGTGTGTGTATTAGTGATCAAGTCCACAGCAGCTGGACGAAAGCTTTGTTCATATATATTAATACGCTTTTTGTAACGCATTTCATTGCGGATCTTATCTCACACTCCTGAGAAATACGACATCCTACTTTAATATTTCTTATATATATATTTATGTTTATATATATATATATATATATATATATATATATATATATATATATATATATATATATATATATATATATATATATATATATATATATATATATTATACTGTATATATATATATATATATATATACATGCATATATTTATATATATATAGACATTATATATATCACAACTAAAATTTAATGTAAAATAAATAACAAAAGAAGCAGAAACCGAATAGAATTTCAATGGAAAATCTCCTGTAAATCCAGATACAATTGAATATTCCCGTTGCATGAATATCCTCCGTTGTTGCAGAACTCTATTCAAGAGTCGCTTTTCACTCCGTTCAAAACCGTGGAAGATTCTCATTTGCAATTGCTTTTGTAGCATCTGATACTAAAGCAAGCTTCCTGAAACTCATTCTTGAGAAATTAAACAGACGATAAACCAATTAACTTTGCATTACAGTTCTGGGAACGAGTGGGTAATCTGTCTCCGCGGTTCTTCACAGTTTCCCCGGCTCAGACAATTAGAGGGTAATTGGCAATTAAACTCCTCTCGTTCGTAAAATGGAATCTCCCACTCCGTTACTTATACTCCATGTTCTCTGTTCAGTTCAATGGTGAGCTAGATAATCTTCTTACAAAATCTTATTCATAAGAATGTGGAGCAAAGATGGCTGTCATGCATGGGGGCAAGTATTCGGTTTCTTTCAGGGTTAATAAGCAATTTCCTGCGCTCGTCTGCTCTAAATGGGATTTGCTTGAAGTCAGGAATGTCACGCTTCAAGTGGGGGTCTAACTAAGATTTGCATCGTTTCAGTGATTTTGAGATTGTGGTTTTTCCGAATCTCTCCTGACATTTTTAGTCATGTTCAGACATCAACAATGATCAACAGAAACAGAGTTTTTGGAAATGATGTTGGAAAGAGGTTATATATATATATATATATATATATATATATATATATATATATATATATATATATATATATATATATATATATATATATATATATATATACATACAAAAAAATCCCTGAAAGGTTACTGCTCATGCAGAAAACGTGTTTATACATACATACATACATACACACACACATATATATATATATATATATATATATATATATATATATATATATATATATATATATATATATATATATATATATATATATATATATATATATATATATCTATATATAAATCTCTCTCTCTCTCTCTCTCTCTCTCTCTATATATATATATATATATATATATATATATATATATATATATATATATATATATATATATATATATATATATATATATAATATAAATTTGTAACTCACACCCGGATCGAACTCAGGTCTGTGAATTGAAAGACCTGGGTTCGATCCTAATGTGAGACAGAAATTTATTTCTGTTCCACACGTGATTATGTGTTGATTATCTATCTATCTATCTATCTATCTATCTATCTATCTATCTATCTATATATATATATATATATATATATATATATATATATATAAATATATATACACACACACACACACACAAACACACACACACAACACACACACACACGTGTTCTTCACGAGCAGTAAACTTTCGGCTCTTTTGCTGAGACTGCCTCAGTGGTCCAGCGAAACGACTTGTTGCCCAAAACTCTCATGGGTGAGAAAGTGGTTCTTTTATTTGAGTTATCGGTCAAATTGCATTGGTTGCTTGCAGTGGACTTCTGCACTGCTTGCCATGTCTTGAAGTGCCTGCGTGTGTGTTCGGTGACACAACTTTCGCTTGAAAGACTTAAAATGACATCCGCATTTTGCTTGGTTATATGGCGTACTACCCAACTGACTTTTAGAGCTGTTCATAATATTGGCTCTGTTTTGTATCATACTAACCAATTAAATTTTAAAAATTTGTGATTTGTACTTTTTTGTAAACTCAGTTTCATTTCTGAAAGTCCGTGATGAGAACATTTTTTTATCATCAGTTGCTAAAGTATAATCAAAGAGCTTTGTAAAGGGTCAAATATTCGATTTTTAGCCATATATCTAAATACAATTGTTCTCACAGAACAGCTAAGAAAATATTTTTAACATCAGTTGCAAAGGCATTATCAAACAGATTTGTCCAGGGTGAAATATAAGATGTTTTACCTATAAGTCTAATTACATTGAATTTCACGTGACAGGTATCTGTCTTCCCCTCAAACAATTATGTTGTATAAATTTAATTTAAATATTAATTACAATTTTCTAAACCCAAAACAAAAATAATAATCATCCTTTTCCATGAAAAACTATTCAAAATATCTCAAGTTTCACTCTATAAGTTTTTTTGAAACATAGTTTCATTATCTTGTCCTCAAACAATGCTGTTGTAAAAATATAATAAGTAGTAAAAATTCAATTTGCTTATTAATTATCCATTTTTGAACCCCAAAACAGAAATAATAATCATCCCTTTACACGAAAAACTATTCAAAATATCTTACCTTTCTCTCAAAAAAATTTTTTTTATCAAAGATATTAAAAAGAATGTTGTTTTATAAATTTAATTTAAATGTTACTTGGCCCTTTTTTGAAACCCAAAAACGAGTATAATAACCATCCCGTTGCATGAAAACCTACTCAAAATATCTTACCTTTCACCCAAAGATATTTTATCCAAAATGTTAAGAAAAAACTATAGTTTCATTACCTTGTCCTCAGCGAACTGGACCAAGCCAGGAACCTCGTAATGAGATCACTTTCTTTCTTGAAAAATTTTTGGAACGACTAATTTCCAGCCATTTTCGTTTATGACGTTCACTTAGCTGCGGCACTTTTGATCTTAAAATCTGGGATGGTCTTGATTTTCTGTCAGTCCTGAATCCTAAATATTTCTTTTCTAATTTTGTGAGTTGCCAAATAATAAAGGAAGATTTTAATGCATGAAGCCATTCGCCGTCTACTGAAAGTATGTTTTTCCTTTTATCAGTTACCAAATAATTAAAGAAAACTTGAATTGTATTGTGAGACGTTTCAGCGCTGAAACGGAAACTGACAGTACAAAGCATGAAAGGTGTAACAGGAGGAAAACCTCGCAGTTGCAACATGAATCTATTGCTAGGAGAGGGTGGAAAGTAAGATGGATGAAAGAGAATATGAAAGGAAGCACAGTAAAAGAAACGAATGGGGTTGCAGCCAAGGCCAAAGGCATGTTGCAAAGAACCTTAAGTAATGCCTACAGTGCACCGCACGAGGTTCATTGACGGCAC
Organism: Macrobrachium rosenbergii; assembly: GCF_040412425.1. Classification (NCBI taxonomy): domain Eukaryota; kingdom Metazoa; phylum Arthropoda; class Malacostraca; order Decapoda; family Palaemonidae; genus Macrobrachium; species Macrobrachium rosenbergii. The sequence continues at coordinate 25,220,817 of NC_089780.1, read as the reverse complement.
TACAACCTTACTGGGAGAATTTTCATGCCTTACAAAGTATACAGGGTGTTAAGAGCAACTTGTCCTATTGTCTGTTACCAAAATTAATAGTCAAGGGGAAATTTAACACAAAAAATTCAGTATATTAGAAGTATAGCTTTATCATTTAAAATGGCATTAAAAATTTGAGAGCTACAAGGAATAGCCATTACTTTGTTATTTGGAAGGAATATCAAAGAATAGAAAAAGGCAACGAAGCTGCATTATTCGTATAACAAAATAATATTATGATAAATAATGCAGGATCTTAGGAAAGGAAAAATTCTCGACAATACCAGTGTCTCTTGCGATATTCCTTTAGCAAAATGTTAATATACATATAATGCAGGATCCTACACTAGAAAAATTCTCAACAATACAATGTGTCTTGCAGTATTTATAATATAAGATAATGTCTACAGATAATGTCTTTATAAATAATGCAGGATTCTAGACAAGGAAACTTTCTCTACAATACCAGTGCCTCTTGCATTATTTATGTAACAAAATAATAACAAAAATAATGTTATGATAAATAATGCAGGATCCTACTAGATGAAAAATCCCGAACAATACCAGTGCCTCTTGCATTATTTATATAACAAAATAGTAACAAAAATAATGTTATGATAAATAATGCAGGATCCTACTAGATGAAAAGTCCCGAACAATACCAGTGCCTCTTGCATTACTTATATAACAAAATAATAACAAAAATAATGTTATGATAAATAATGCAGGATCCTACTAGATGAAAAATCCCGAACAATACCAGTGCCTCTTGCATTATTTATATAACAAAATAGTAACAAAAATAATGTTATGATAAATAATGCAGGATCCTACTAGAAGAAAAGTCCCGAACAATACCAGTGCCTCTTGCATTACTTATATAACAAAATAATAACAAAAATAATGTTATGATAAATAATGCAGGATCCTACTAGAAGAAAAATCCCGAACAATACTAGTGCCTCTTGCATTATTTATATATGTAACAAAATAATAACAAAATAATTTTATGATAAATAATGCAGGATCCCACTATAAGAAAAATCCCGAACAATACCAGTGCCTCTTGCATTATTTATGTAACAAAATAATATCAAAATAATGTTATGATAAATAATGCAGAAACCTACGAGAAGAAAAATCCCGAACAGTACCAATGCCTCTTACGTTATTTATATAACAAAATACAAGGAATAAATCTAAAAATAACAATGCCTCTTGCATTATTTATATAACAAAATATTGTTATGATAAATAATGCAGGTTCCTACGAGAAGAAAAATCCCGACAATACCAATAACTCTTGCATTATTTATTTAACAAAATAATGTTATGATAAATAATGCAGGATCCCACGAGAAGAAAAATCCCGAACAATACTAATTCCTCTTGCATTATTTACGTAACAAAATATAATATGAATAAATTCTAAACAGAAACAATACCTCTTGCGTTATTTATATAAGAAAATAATGCCATGATAAATAATGCAGAAGAAAAATCCCGAACAATACCGATGCCTCTGGAAAATCATTCTTCCATCGGGTGAATTATTGACATACAATTTCCATAACGACGAGGCTTTATAGCCGATATTTGAACGATACTGAGATCATATATTTCCGTGTCAGGCGATTCCGTGAATACTACTGGATGGGAATGGAGGGTCTGGAAACGTTTCTCAAAAGGGCGTTTATGGCAAACGTTCGTAGGAAACGTCTGGAGGGAATGTTTATAGGAAATGTTCGTAGGAAAAGTTTGTAGGGAATGTTTATAGGAAATGTTTGTAGGGAATGTTTATATATGTTTATGAGAAACGTTTGTGGGTAATGTTTCTAGGGAACGTTCGTAGGATATGTATGGAATGTTTGGAGGGAACGTTTGTAGGAAATGTTTATATGAAATGTTTATGGGAAACGTTTGTAGATAATGTTTACAGAGAATGTTTGTAGGAAACGTTTTAAGGGAACGTTTGTAGGAAACGATTGTAGGAAATGTTTATATGAAATGTTTATGGAAAACGTTTGTGGATAATTTTTATAGGGAATGTTTGTAGGATATGTTTTTAGGGAATGTTTATAGAGAACGTTTGTAGAAAATGTTTGTAGGGAATGTTTATAGGGAGTGTTTATAAGAAACGTATGTACAAAACGTTTATAGGAAACGTTTGAAGTAAATGTTTGCAGGAAACTTTTATAGAAAGCGTTTATAGGAAATGTTTGCAGGAAACGCTTGAAGGAAACGTTTTTAGGAATTGTTTGTAGGAAACGCTTATGGAAAACGCTTATAGGAAACGTTTATGGGAAATGTTTGTAAGAAACGTTCGAAGGAAACGTTTAGAACACGTTTATAAGAAAAGTTTATAGGAAATGTTTGTATGATACGTTTATAGGCAATGTTTGTAGGAAATGTTTATAGGAAATGTTTGTAGGGAACGTTTATAGAAAACGCTTATAGGAAACGTTTATAGAAAAAAATTATAGGAAACGTTTTTAAAAAACTTTCATAGAAAACTTATAGGAAATGTTTATAGAAAAAGTTTATAGGAAACGTTTGGATGAAACGTTTATAGGCAAATTTTATGGGAAGTGTTAATAGGAAACTTTTATGGAAAACGTTTGTAAGAAGCGTTCATAGGAAATGTTTATAGGAAACGTTCATAAAAAATTCTATAGGAAATGTCTATAGGAAACGTCCATAGGAAATGTTTAAAAGAAACATTTGCAGGAAACATTTGGTAATGCAGAATAGAATACTGATGTGACATTGCGTTCATCAATCATTGATCCTAGGTCCTGGGGTTGGAGAATGTTTGATTGTTTATCATGCAAATGAATGCGTATGAATCTCTCTCTCTCTCTCTCTCTCTCTCTCTCTCTCTCTCTCTCTCTCTCTCTCTCTCTCTCTCTCTCTTAGCATATTATACATATTTTGAAACTGCCTTTTACATATAAATCTGAATTTTCAAAATGAATAACCCCAGAAGAGAGAGAGAGAGAGAGAGAGAGAGAGAGAGAGAGAGAGAGAGAGAGAGAGAGAGAGAGAGAGAGACCTTACCTTACAGACCTTACATTCAAAGAGAGAGAGAGTGAGAGAGAGATGTCTAGAGAGAGTTGATATTTTGCATCTTCCAGTCTTGGGGACAGAAAGTCGAGCTTAGAAACACAGAGAGAGAGAGAGAGAATAGAGAGATGAGAGAGAGAGAGAGAGAGAGAGAAATTTTCCTGGTATAGAGAGAATCTACCTCTGCTTGGGGAGGGACAGGATAATACCCAAGAGAAAAAGAGAGAAAAGATATCCAGAGAAAAACATCCAGAGAGAGAGAGAGAGAGAGAGAGAGAGAGAGAGAGAGAGAGAGAGAGAGAGAGAGAGAGATGTGACAGACAGACAACATTCCCACACTGAGAAAAATTTAGACAAGTTAGACGTTTCTGAAGGCTTGCGCACCCGAGGCGTCATCACAATAGCAACATCGTTGACGTCTTCATAATCGCAAAATTTCAGGACTGCACGTCGGCGGAGCCCAGCCATCGGTGCAGAGGTGTAATATATCGATTTCAGATTAGAAGTGGAAGGCCGATATCGGCTCTCTTGAACGGGTACTTCTACGCACGACTGCCGGATCCCTGAATGCTTTGAAGCATATCGACCGGCAAGCGCTCAAGTTTATAGTGCTTAGTTTAGCTAGCTTCCCTTGCTTTGCTTCGCTTAGTTCCGCTTGGTGTAAACTCGCTGTTATGGGCGTGTGTTATTTTGTAGATACTGTTAATATTTTTGTTTGTTTGTAGAGGAAGAGTTACCGAATGTTAGCCAGGCTTTGACGCAATAGCATAAGTAGTAGACTTTTTTTAAATCGACAAACGCAAGGATAATGTGTATATTAAATTGGAGTCTATATTATACATATTATATGCATATGCTCATATATATTATACATATATATATATGTCTATATATATATATATATATATATATATATATATATATATATATATATATTTTAATTTATATATATATATATTTTCATCTCTTATTTATATATGTACTAATATGTATGTACTGTATTTTACGTAAATACATATGTATATTTATTTTAGATATAAATATATTAAATATGTTTATATATACATACATATATATATATTTATTATATATATATATATATATATTTTCCATATATATATATATATATATATGATATATATATATATATATATATATATATATATATATATATATATATGCTTTTCTCTATATATATATACATATGGTCATACAGTATATACACACACACACACACACACACACAATATATATATATATATATATATATATATATATATATATATTATATATACATTACATATATATTTATATACATATTTTTAAAGAGACTTATAAAACTGTGATTTCTGTTCACTGTGGAGTTCAACGTTCCATGCAGAATTGAATGGAAAAAAAATGTCCAACATACCAGCGTAAAAAAGAAAAATATTTACAAAATACTTTTCATCACAGACAGCTTTCAACATTGATGTGATGAAATCCTTGAGGAATTCTTCAAAAGCATAGGATTTTTCATTTAGGTATCCTTTTGATCAGGCAGTTTCTCTGTAGGATTTTTTGCAGCCCCGCTTTCTTGCTGGTTAAATTTGTGTGTGAAGTTTATATACGTTGTTCAGAATGTATATATGCGATTTAGAAAATATGTCAGATTCTTAAGTATGTTGTTCTTTTGATGTAGTTCTTTGCTACTAATTAAATACACACACACAGTATATATATATATATATATATATATATATATATATATATATATATATATATATATATATATATATATACAGGCTATATATATACATACATTATATATAAATATATGTACACATATATATACATAAATATACATACATTATATATAAATATATATACATATATATATATATATTATATATATAATATATACATATAAAAAACAGTTAATGTATTTTACTATATAAAATGCGCACATGCAATTGGAAAATCCATGAATTATTATATACACAGCTCTCAATAATGAGTTTTAGAATTTATTGAAAATAAAAAAAACGAATACGACTGTATTTTCAACAAACGAAACGTTAAACTCGATGTATCTGATTCATATTATATATATATATATAGTTTTTTGCAGCCCCGCTTATATATATATATATATATATATATATATATATATATATATATATATATATATATTTATATGTATTATATTTTTCTGTCAAAACTTCATTTCCAAAAACGGCGAAAGAAAGGCAATAACTTCGTACCGGGAAAAAAAAAAGCTGCTGCAAAACTCGTGTTGTAAAAAACGAGAACGGAACCGAAAGGAACAAACGATATGGATATACGGGGAGTAAAACAAAAAATATGGAAAAAAAATTGCCTTAGTTCGGGAGGGCACGAATAAACCTGGAGTAAAAAATATATACGAAGAAAAATGAAATAGAACTGTCTTTCTTTCCTGTGGCGAGGAATCGAAACACACAAACACATTCACACAGATATATATATATATATATATATATATATATATATATATATATATATATATATATATATATATATATATATATATATATATATATGTATGTATATATGTATTTATTGATATATACATAGATAAATATTTATATGTGTATATATATACATACATTATATACATATATATATATATATATATATATATATATATATATATATATATATATATATATATATATATATATGCATAGGTATACATACATATATAAATACATAGCTATGTATATATCAATAAATACATATGCTGTATACACACAAACATGTATATATATATACAGTATATATATATATGTATATATATATATATATATATATATATATATATATATATATATATATATATATATATATATATATATATATATATATATATATATATATATATATATATATATATATATATATATATATATATATATATCTGTGTGAATGTGTTTGTGCGTCTTGATTCCTCGCCACAGGAGAGAAAGACACTTCTATTTCATTTTTCTTCGTATATATTTTTGCTACAAGAAGTTTATTCGTGCCTCTCGAACTAAGCCAATTTTTTTCCATAGATTTTTTTCATCTCCCCGTATATCCATATCGTTTGTTCCTTTCGATTCCGTTCTCGTTTTTTACAACACGAGTTTTGCAGCAGTATTTTTTTTTCCCCGGTACGAAGTTATTGCCTTTCTTTCGCCGTTTTTGGAAATGAAGTTTTGATAGAAAAAAAAAAAAAGAAAAAAAATATATATATATAATATGAAACATATATCGAGTTTAACGTTTCGTTTGTGCGAAAGTATAAAGACGTAATCGTTTTTTTTTTTTTTTTATAAATTCTGAAACTGATTATTAAGAGCTGCGTATATAATAATTCATGGATTTTCCAAGTGCATGTGCGCAATTTATATAATAAAATACATTAACTGTTTTATATATGTATATATATATATATATATATATATATATATATATATGAATATATATATATATGAACACTTGTTACTCACGCAGGGATCGAACCCAGGCCTTCCAAACGAATGCCCAGGACGTTATACCCGTGGGTTCGATCTCGAGGCGAGTTCTAAATTTAATTATGTCAAACATGAGAGTTTTGCTTAGCTTAATACTTACGAAATTACTACGATCTTCCTTCTTACCTTATATTTTCTATATATATTTGATCGGGAACATTATTCTCTAACCTTTTTACCTCAATAATTTAGGATTTAATGACCACAAGTAAATTATTGTTTTTTTTTCCTGGATTACGAAGAAAATTCAATTTTTATCCAGAAAATAAATTAGTTTTTTTTTTACCTTTTACTCTCAATAATCTAGCATTTAATGAACGCGTGTATTGTTTTTTTCCTCTAACAAAAATCCATTTTATCCAGTAAATAATTTTATTACCTTTTAATCAATAATCTAGCATTTAATGAACGCGTATCTTGTTTTTTTCCTAGATTACTAACAAAAATCCATTTTTATCCAGTAAATAATTTTATTACCTTTTACTCTCAATAATCTAGCATTTAATGAACGCGTATCTTGTTTTTTTCCTAGATTACTAAAAAAATCCATTTTTATCCAGAAAATAATTTTATTACCTTTTACTCTCAATAATCTAGCATTTAATGAACGCGTGTATTGTTATTTCTTGGATTACTAAAAAAAATTTCCATTTTTATCCAGAAAATAATTTTATTGCCTTTTACCCTTAATAATCTGGCATTTAATGAACGATTGAAAACTTGTTTTTTTCCAGAGTAAAAAAAAATTTTATCCAAAAAACTGTATTTTTTCCGTGGATTAAAAAACTCCATTTTTATCCAGACAAAAAATATTTGCCCCCATTCTTGTCTTGTCATTTCCAAAACAAAAACAGAATGACAATTTATTGTCTTGTCTGCGCTGCTCGTGAGCAGTATCCCAATATCCCAGTTTACCAGACCCTCCCTCCCCCCTTCCCCTTCCTCTCACACACACAAACGCACAAACATACGCGCGCGCGTACGCACAAACATCCATTACTGCAACAGAACTCCTGCATTCCTTTCTCCTCGTCATCCATTTCCTACCAGCTAGAATGTTCTGCCTCTTCTTCTTCCTCCTCGTTAAACAGACCGGGAGTTCAAGGCATACTATTAGATTTTCAGTCATAACTCTCTCTCTCTCTCTCTCTCTCTCTCTCTCTCTCTCTCTCTCTCTCTCTCTCTCTCTCTCTCTCTCTCTCTGCGCAAGATATTCTTATTCAGAGCCGGTACTGGGTAAGTACGAGTAGGCTCCGTAACGTACTTTGGGTTATTTCATTTCTGTCAAGATGTTGCAGCCTCTCGTATTAAAGCTAATTTGATTCTTTTCATGCTTTTACGTGCTTTTATGTGCCTTTTTTACATGCTTGCATTATCTCACATCTCTTTGCAAAGGAAAATTTAAAGAGCTTACTATCCTTTTACTGTACCTCCATTCATATTCTCTTTCTTCCGTGTTACTTTCCTCAATCGTCTCCTAACAATTGTTTCAAAGTTCAACTGCAAAAGGTTCTCCTCCAGTTACACCATTCAAACCTTTCTACTCTAAGGTTCAGTTCCTCGTTGGACGGGTCGGTATAGTTCTCGGATAGCACTCTGCTGGGCCCGCAATCGGGTCTCCGGCCGGCCAATAAAAAATTAGATTAACTTTTTATTTCTGGTGACAGAAATTCATTTCTCGGTATAATGTATTCGAATTCCATATATAAGCTTGTTAGGTCCGTTGCTAGGTAACCAATTGGTTCTTAGCCACGTAAAATAAGTCTAATCAGTTCGGGCCCTGCCTTCTCTAGGAGAGCTGTTAATCAGCTCAGTGGTCTGGTTAAACTAAGATCCCAGCACTTTGTCTTTGGCATAAATTCTACATTCCATTATATTTTGCTATATATATGAATGGTAAACAACTCTAACGAACCTCAATATCTTGTTTAATATAGGCGGAGATTAGAGAAAGTAAAAACAATATGAAAAGACCTAATTGGAGGAACAGCAACAGAATCGTGACAATTATCCCGACTGATCTCGTTTTAATCAACGATTCCAGTCGACCAGTAAATAATTTTATTACCTTTTACTCTCAATAATCTCTCATTTAATGAACTCTATCTTGTTTTTCTCTCTCTTACTCTCAAAAATCTTTTTATCCAGTAAATCCATTTGAACTGTTGATAAAGAATTTTCCCAGACATTTAATGAACCCCATTGTAACAAACAGTTAAATAAACCATAATCAAATTAATTTTCATTACCTTTTCTCTCTCAATCTCTCTCTTTAATGAACTCTCTCTTCTTATTTCTCTGGATTACTAAAATAATGCCCATTTTTATCCAGAAAATAATTTTAATTGTTTTATCCCTTAATAAATTCTGTATTTAAAGATATCCCTTGAAAACTTGTTTTTTTTGCAGTGATGTAAAAATAATTTTTATCAAATGATGTGTTGAGATTTAAATATCGGATTTTATCCAATTCTAAAAAAATTTGCCCCCATTCTTGTCATTTAATTAGTTAAAATATTAAAAACAGAATGAATTATCGTCTTACTGCGCTGATGAGAGTGATTTGTTAATATATATGTGTTGCATATATATACATACATACATATATATATATATATAAACATCCATATATATATATAATATATATATATATATATATTTATATAGAATGTTTGTATTCTTCTAAAACAAACAACATGGGAATAAATACAGTCAGTGCATTTGATTTGCCATATAATTACATCGTTATACCGCTCTGGTGATTGCTACTTCTCTCAACATTCTGACTTCTTATTCAAAGGATTACTGGATAAGTACATATAATTATATATATATTATTTATATCTGTATATATTGCTATATATATATATATATATATTCTTTTCATATATATACATGCTTTTATATATATATTTATATATGCTATGCATTATCTATATATATATATATAAAATATATATATATATATATCCTTTTACTGTACACACCATTCATATTACTCTTTCTAAAATCTTAATTCTTGGTCTCTCTGAGATACATAGAAAATAACATTACCTTTAAATGATTACTTTCAGTTCACCACAAGAAAGAATCTTTTACTAATAATTCATCCGTGAAACAAAAATAAAAGCTGCCTTCCTAAGATCTACATCAGTGAAAGAAAAAAAAAAAACTCAACAAAAGCATTCGAAATCTATGTAGTAAAGTCCTCGTTATCCCGGTCGGGTGGTTAGTGCACGGAAACTACCCGGCATGAGTAAACAATTTGAATTATAAAAACAAATGTTTTTTGCTGTGTTCAAAATATAAATCTTTTTCTTTCGTATGATGCGTTAAGGACCTCACATATAGTTTGGTAAACATGAAAATAGTTTTAGATAAGGAATGATAAATTTTTAATTTACAATAATAAAAATCGTGCTGACCTCTACATTGAAGAAATGGTTTTCTTTTGGAAGATGAGAACGGAGATTTGCTGAAGTTGGGATAACATGTATTAAAAAAAGCAATATCTGGAATTTTAAATGAGAGACCATTTGAATTGTTGATAATGGAGAAATTTTCGTTTGGAATGAGAACCAGGATTTGTAACAAACAGTTAAATAAACCATAATCAAATAATTTATATATATATATATATATATATATATATATATATATATATATATATATATATATATATATATATATATATATATATAGGCACTATTGTTTTATCGTGTGTGTGTTGTGTTTAAAGGCATATCCCTTTGAAATTGCGTTCTGTTGCGTGATATATATATATATTATATACATACATACATTTACGTATACGGATGTATACATATTCAAAAAAAAAAAAGGGGATACATTTAATAACGTTAAAATTTTAAATGACAGTGACAGAGATTCCAGAAGAGTTCTGGATAGTTCTGACGTAAGAACCGGTTATTAAATCTCTCGGTGTAAACAAGTGTACTTAGAAGGTAATTATCTGATAGAGAGTTTTGAAAATACGTTAAACAGTCTAACATCACATTGAAAAATAATTTGATACCTGTTATTATCATGGATAATCTTCTCTGGTGTTGCTCTGAAACTTGCTGACTTTTTAGTGAAATTTTTACGGTAAAAATCATATTAAAAGGATAACACAATACCTGTAATTTTCAGGATTATTATTGAAACAGGGCCTCGTTGTAATCACATGAAAAAAAAATTATTTACCCGTAATTTTCATGAATTATTTTTACAAAAATTCCTAAACTTGGTCTTCTTAAAAATAAAGAGTTAAACAATCAAAATTATATTGAAAAATTATACAATTCACCAATTGTCATGAAAGAATCTTTTATAATATTCATCCGAAAACAAAAAAAAAGCTTGTCTGCACTTATTGAATTAAAAAAAAACTCAAAAAAGATAAATTATCTGCAAGCAATTTTTTATGATTGGTTATCTGGCTAAATGCACTAAACTGTCATGAGTAAACTCATTGTTTGAATTATAAAAATTTATTTGCTGTTATTCAAAATATAAATCTCGAGAGAGTATGATGCGTTAGAGGAGAGAGAGAGTGGGGTAAAGAGAATATAGTTTTAGATAAGGAATGATACTTTTTAGTTATCAATATCAATCAGTTCCCTAGTTGAAGAAATTCCTTTAAAAGATGAGAACTGGGAAAAACTTTAGGTTGGGATAACATGTTTGTAATTCAATTTATCAGAGGAAATGAGAGACATAGAGGTGATTAAAATTGTTCTCATTTATTGAATTCCCCAGGGCACTAAATGTCATTCACTTAAAAAAATATATCATTATATAAAATATTAAATAGCATGTAGTGAAAAAATTACCATTCAAGAACCATATAAATGATGAAGGAACAATTAAATTCTGTGGGTTGTTGTTTGTGTTTTTTTTTTTTTTTTAAAGCTGGCGAGCTGTCGTCTGAGAGAGGCGAGAGAGAGAGAGAGAGAGGTTCTGAGAGAGAGAGAACGACCTGTGGTCCAGGGCCAGGAGTGATCCCTTGCAGTGTAATCAGAGCATAAATTGGTTTTTAGAAAGGGTTATGAGATGTTTAAAGGTGATGTAAGATCCTATTAGAGGACGAGATGGTTGCCGTGAAAACCCTCTCATTATCAGAAACGTAACCTGAAGGAGGACGTTGGTACCGTTTTAAGAAGAAATAAACACATTAATGAACAGAAGAGGACTTGCATGATAGCAGTTAATGGATGGAGGTTGCATATTCACTTATTTAATGCTTTTTTCTGCTGGTAAACATATCTGGGAATACATCGATTAGAATCCATCCTTTTGTTTACCTCTTGTTAATATTATTGTTTTTCTTTCAAGGATTTTCTTGTTTTCTGAAATTACATTACAAAGTGCTCTCACTGTGTCTCAGTCTAATTGCGTTTTCTGTTAAAATTCATAATATTTAAGAACGGCAAATCTTATAAAATAACAAAAAATAAAGTTTTAAACGACAATAGAATAATAAAAATTCTGATAAGACATACGAACCGTTTAAAATCAAACCGTAATGTCATATGAAAAATTATCAAACTAAATTTAAAAATACGTTAAACAGTCATTAAATCAACAAATTGAAAAATAATACACACCTGTTATTATCAGGATAATCTTTTTAAACAGTGAGAGAAACTTGCCAGTTTTTACAGCCAATTTTACTTTAAAAATCATATTAAAGAATTTTACAATTTTCAATTTCAGATTATTAGAGAAACAGGGAGAGAGAGTTGTAAGAGAGAGAAAAAATAGAGACCAGTTCTTTTTCAAAGGTATTATTTTTTGAAGTGCCTCAAATTATCATTCTTAAAAATAAAAAGGGAAACAGAAAAAAATCTGTTGAAAAATAATATACTAACTGTAATTTAGGGAAGCCCTTTCAATGAAAGAATGGATTAATTGGGTAAAGTGCACCGAAACTTATAAGATCTATTTATTGAACTAATAAAGATTTTTTAACTGCTCAACTTTTTTTTGATTGCATTTTAGTTCCTTTTATTCTAAGTGTCATGTTCAGTTTTTTTTTTTTTTTTTACAATTTTTATCAAGTCATTTATCAGTTATCTTATCAGAGTCTAACGAAAAGGAAGAGAGAGAGAGAGAGAGAGAGAGAGAGAGAGAGAGAGAGAGAGAGAGAGAGAGGGACTCTTGTTATCCTTATCTGTCAGTTCCCACAGCACGTGAGTGACATTCCTTTAAAAAAAGGGTAATTTCTAAATTTTTCAAGGGACAAAAGAGAGTAATTCACTTTATCAGATGAGAGAGAGAGAAAGAGAGAAAGGGAGGTGATTAATATTGTTCTCATATATAGATTCCCACGGCACTTAAATGTCATTCACTTAAAGAAAAAGTAATTATGAAAATATTAAATAGCATGTGAGTGAAAAAAATTACCATTCAAGAACCATGCAAATGCTGAAGGAGTTAAATTAAATTCTGTAGGTGAGTTTGTGTGTGTTTTTTGTGTGGATAAAGAGAGAGAGAGAGAGAGAGAGAGAGAGAGAGAGAG
>NC_089780.1:25185165-25192665 GCF_040412425.1 Macrobrachium rosenbergii | reverse complement strand
GGGTAGAATTAAAAAACTTTTCTTCATAATGGACTATATTATTCATGATTTCTGTTCTGTGTAAAAGATAAGAGATTTTTATGAATAATCTACATCTTATTCATTATTGAAAAGGATTTTGCATGAGCGAATATCATTGTCGATGTTATGTTATATTTAACACTTAATTTCTTTCCTTTCTCTCGAGTTAAAACAAAGAGTTGTCTTAATAATAAAATTCTTATATTTTTTTATAGTGCGGAAGGGAGGGAAAGGCAGTTTATAAAATTCTATGCCTATATAAAATATGTTAAGTCTTAAGCAGTATACTAATTGATTTATGTTTACTAAAACTAGCGTCACAAAGTAGTTGGAACAAAGGAAAAGCAATTATATGCAAAAACCTCAGCAAAATACGAACCATTACAAAACTGCCTCAGACTGAGATGAAAAAACAATGTGAATAATAAGAGAGAGAAAAATTATTAAATGCTTAATTTTTATCTGATGGGAGAACGCAGCTGAATCAGAATAAGGAAATCATGTATTTATTCTCATCAAAGCGGAGGAAGTGAAGGATATAATTATCTCGGGAACCACATTAATGACTAAGCGAGGGGAGGAAAAATAGAGGAAAATAATATGATAGAGGAGTAATTGAGAGAGAGAGAGAGAGAGAGAGAGAGAGATTCCTCAATGGAAGAAGCTAGGCAAGGGGAGAGAAAATGAATGAAAATGATATGAAACAAGGAGTAAATGACAGTACCTCAGAGAGAGAGAGAGAGAGAGAGAGAGAGAGAGAGAGAGAGAGAGAGAGAGAGAGAGAGAGAGAGAGAGAGAGAGAGATTCACCAATAGTAGCTAAAGCGATCAATTCATGTTGACGTAAATATTCCAATAAATTCTATACAAAATACATTTATTCCAGTCATTTCTTCACATAATACATTAGTCCCAGTCAATTCTTCACATGATATATTTATTCCAGTCAATTCTTCACGTAATATGTTTATTCCAATAAATTCTTTACAAAATACATTTATTCCAGTCATTTCTTCACATAATATATTAATTCCAGTCAATTCTTCACATGATATATTTATTCCAGTCAATTCTTCACGTAATATATTTATCCCAATAAATTCTTTACGAGATACATTTATTCCAGTCATTTCTTCACACAATACATTAATTCCAGTCAATTCTTCACACAATACATTTATGCCAGTCAGTTCTTCACATAATGTATTTATTCCAATAAACTCTTCGTATGATATAGTCATAATGTTTTAGGAACCCACCAAGGCTAATTATCTGTAAATTCTGAGGAGAGAAGATCACTAAAATGACACAGAACGAAACCCTTATTATTGAACTCTTCTAGCAAACCCTCTGAGAAACTATTAAAGATAATTTTCGACCGAACCAAAAAGTAAAAAAAAAATAAATAAATAAAAAATGAGCGTTAGTTTCTTCGGCGCAATATAATCAAGGCCACCATAAACATATCTATCTTTCGGTGGTCTCGGTATAATGCCATATGAGCTGCGGCCCATGAAACTTTAACTACGGCCCGGTGGTGGCCTATCCTATATCATTGCCAGGAGCACGATTATGGCTGAATTTAACCTCAAATAAAATAAAAACTACTGAGGCTAGAGAGCTGCAGTTTGGCATGTTCGATCATTGGAGGGTGGATGATCAACATACCAACTTGCAGCCCTGTAACCTCAGTAGTTTTAAGATCTGAGGGGGGACAGAAAATGCGGACAGAAAAAAATGCGGACAAAAAAAAGTGACAAAAAAAAGGCGAACAGAAAAAAGTGCGAACGGAAAAAAGTGCTGACAGAAACAAATTGCGGACAGCATAAAGTGCGGATAGAAAAAAGTGCGGAAGGACAGACAAAGCCGACACAACAGTTATCTTTTAGAAAAAAATAAAAAAAAGAGTGACCGTGTCGTCCTCAAATGCTATATAATTCCGAAGATTGCCAATTTCCGGAAATGTTTCGTCCAATTTTTTTTTCTCGATTTTCATTTATTGAAGCGTAAATGTAAAACTTGCAGAGCGTTAAATGACTTTTCCTGGCTTACAAATTTACTTTTTTTTTTGTCTTTATCCTGGCAGGATTTTCATTGGTAGCAGATAATGAAGAGTATCTGTTTAGGTGCTACGCTTTCCTATAATTTCATTTCAGTACATTATAGTCTAATTATTTTTTGTTTCTGAGAGAGAGAGAGAGAGAGAGAGAGAGAGAGAGAGAGATATCCAGAAATTTGTAGTAAGTAGGTGCTTTTATATATATGTATATATAAATATATATGTATATATATATATACATATATAAATATATATATATATATATATATATATATATATATATATATATATATATATATATATATATATATATATATATATATATATATATATATATATAATGTATGCATGTATGTATATTCCAAACAATTTCAGAAGTGTTATCTATTGGTAGCCCTGATACTCTATGGACGTAGTCTGGTCAATAAAGAGAAGACTATATTATTTTCTTGAACAAAAAACTATAAATATCTTATCAGTCTATATACAAATTCAGTACTATGAAATAACATTCATGCCTCAAAAATTTACGCCTGAACAGGAAGCACTGGGCGGGAAACGAAAAAGTTTTCAAACGCTCGACTCCCCTTCTGGCAACACTGAGAATCGTCTGCTAGCCGTGGTTGATGCAGGATGACCAACATAAAAAGAAGTTGTAATGTGTCGTTATGGAATATATTCTTGTATATTTTCAAACTAAATCAACGGAGGAGGCGTAATTTGCTTTTATTATAGAATTTTCGATTCACTGAATACCACATGATGCGAAACATTGGCTGTAATTTCCCTTTTTGAGGAATAAGAGAAGTTGGTATTAATGACTTTTCAATGTCCACTGAACGTAAACAATAGGATACTCCTACATTTCATTTTGGTGAAAGTCTCACAGATTTGGGAATACTGCTAAGATAAAACAAAATTTGATATAATAATACACTCATCAAAATTATTTTGCGTTAATAATATTTCCCGATTTTATTAAAATCGGGAGAAATGCAAAATGTTCGTCTTTTTCAAATCTGGCGGGTATGTAATGTCAGAACTACCAACTCCAAAAATCCCTGTAACATTGTGAGACGGGAAACTGCTGAAATATTTATAATTAATAGGCAATATTATTTTTCTTAATAAAAGCATTTTCTCCCTATTCGTTTGGGGGAAATTAATCCATTTTTTTATCTACAGTAGAAAGCTCTTTGCAAAATTTCCATTGGCCACCCTGTTTCCTTGGCAACAGGGTGTGTCAGTTTATGGACTGACTAATATCTCTATTAAATTCCTATTTCATAAGACGTTAATATATAAAACTATACTCTGATTATAATACAGCACTGCAATAAAATCGATGTTTATTATATTTTGGCAGCTTACGCGAATATTAACATTTGTATCACAACACTTTTGGGTTATCGTTCTTTTAGGTTATCAGTTTTGTAAGCACTTGCAATTCCTGACTAATAACTACAGCTTTGATATATGCTTATGTATGAAAATGTGTGATTTTATCAAATACATTATCAAAATGAATTGATGACAAGTACACAGCGTTTGTTTTCTGCTATTTACTGGTCGTGAAAAAACTTGAAAGAATTGCTATGTGACACCCTGTAATCCTTGGAGACAGGATGACAAACCTTTCAAAACTTTAAAGGTAGTATGAATGAAGGAATAATATTACCTAAACATACGTTTGTATGGAATTTAAAGTAAGATTCTAGATAAATGTTTTGTTCCCTATTTGATTTAGAATAGGAATAGTTGTAAGTTTGTCTATAATAGAATGTGAAATATATTTTAGTTGGGAAGAATGGTTGATCGTATTACCAGAACCAGTGTTGGGAATTTCCTTATAAAGTTACTGATGTCCTACGAATGCTTATTAGTTAAACTTTATTACTGGAATAATTTAATTACATTTTATGGAAATTTTAATTTACTCTGCTATAGAAAGCACAGTGGTTTCACGTGTCAATGCTTTATACGACCGATGTTCCTTCAGTGGCCAATAGATGGCACGAGTGCCTCCTTTTTCAGTTAATATAACTGGACCAACCCAGTTCTGAGTAATGGTGTTTGGTTCTCATTGGTCCCCAAGACAACAAGTAACCGGAGAATGACAATAACTTTGGTTAAATAGTCCTTACACTAGTTACCAAACTACCAATTAATAGACCCATATGGAAAACGTTTTCTTTCTTCTTAAAAGGATTAAATATGAACTCATAGAAAATGAAGAGTTTTGACATTATATTTACTGGGTGTCTTAACCCAAAGAAACAAAGCTTAACTTCAATATTTCACAGAGAAATATTTAAAGGGAAGTTAATTAAATATTTCAAAGACTTTTTTTGCAAAACATTTTGCACCATTGCAATAAAAATCTGAATTAAATAATAGAAGGGTGAAGACAACCAACTCCAACACTAGGGACGTTTCTTAATGCCCATAAGTGGCATTGTAGTGCCTCCATTATGCATGCTTTTAGAAGCCAGTGATAAGAGAAGCTGAACCCGAACTGGACGACGGCAAGTCTAAACGTGGTGCTTATTATGTCTAGGCTAAAGCTGTTACACACAGAAAAACATATAGATACTCATTGCAATTTTATTCTGGAATTTTTCTCATTACAGGTGCCAGCTGTAACGAATGTTAACCTTCAGTTATCAATTAACATTATGGGATGGGGCTGCTAGCCCATACCCATCATCACCAGTATTGCAGAATGCAGTGTATTTTACTCCTGTTCATACAGCATTTGAAAATAGTATTTTAACAATGATAATTATATTAAATTTCATTAGAATTTTATTCTTCATTAATATCAAGCTACAATATAAACGTCACATCAAAAGACGAATAAAGAATAAAGAGAACTAAACACAGTATTAGTTTCCGAAGAGAAAGTTCTCTGCTAATTAGTAGATGCTGGTACCTGGAGAACGCTGGGTCGTTTCTTCAAGATAAACTGTAGGGGTTGTGTAAAAGACTCAAGGCCACTTGGCTGACATTATTTTATGTTGATAGGCTTGGGAACTCTCTCCTGTTACGTCACTATAAAAGTATTCTGTTTTGTGTAAGTATATATATATATATATATATATATATATATATATATATATATATATATATATATATATTATTATATAGACACATGGATACTCGTGTGTGTGTGTATATATATATATATATATATATATATATATATATATATATATATATATATATATATATATATATGCATGCATAAATATGCATATATGTTCATATTTCGAAATGGCCACACAAACTCACCGTGTATATAATATATTCATTCTACTCGTGTTAGGCTTCAGTAAGGTGGTACCTGTTTGAAGTAGACTGTCTATGAAAGCTTCCACTTTAGTAATTAAAGAATCTGGAATCTAAACTGTGCTGTCTTATTGAAGCCTAACACGAGAAGTATGTATATATATATATATATATATATATATATATATATATATATATATATATATATATATATATATATATATATATATATATATATATATATATATATATATATATATATATATATATATATATATATATATATATATATATATATATATATATATATATATATATATATATATATTTTATTAATAATGCATTTACACACATATATAGGCATTTTATTCCAACTAAAAGCCACCAAAACCACGGTATCAATTGCATTTTTCTCTAAATACAATCTTCACCCGACACAAGCAGATCTCTTAATCTCTCTGCTTTGCATAATCTCCTCATTCTATCTTTTGCATTCACTTGCATTCCCCATCTTTTCCTCCCCATCTTCAAACACCCACTGAAATAATTCCCCATTTAACGAGCACTCCACTCGCGGGTCTCCTTTAAAACTCCTTCACAACCTCCACTTACCAGGAAGTGGAATTGCAAAAGGGAGAATTGCATTCTTCAGTTCCCCAGTTTGTCCCCATCCGCTGCCTGTTCTCCCTAGCATTTCTACTCTCACTCTGTAAACGAACACGGTCGAGGAAATGGGTCTAGGGATTATCTTCCTTCGTTCCTTTCCTCATTTTCCCTAAATTGGGGTTCTCTTTCTTTCGTGGCATTGAGAGAAAGTAGGTGGAGTTTTGGATTATATATATATATATATATATATATATATATATATATATATATATATATATATATATATATATATATATATATATATATATATATATATATATATATATATATATATATATATATATATATATATATATATATATATATATATATATATATATATATATATATATATATATGTATATATATATATATTTATTCATGTATGTATGTATGTATATATGTACATATATTTATTCATTATATATGCATATATATACATAAATGTTGGGATGAAGAATATAAAAGAAAAGAGATAGAAAGAGAGAAAGAGAGAGAGAGAGAGAGAGAGAGAGAGAGAGAGAGAGAGAGAGAAAAGTAAGGAGAGAGAAGGAGAGAGATGTAAGAATGAAAAGAGAGGCAGAGAGCACAGTGATAACGCCTAAAAGCTGTTGTTATTATCGTGATTCCAATACGCTGATCGAGGCAGGATTTTGCATGAACTCAAAAGCAGTATATCGCGTTGAAGCCATAAAAACAGTCATAAAAATGGGAAGTATTGGCCTCGCGATTAAGTTAACCAAATCATGAGTCAGCACAGCCAAAAAGCTTACAGCAGCTGGTTCTATAACCCCGCCTTCTCAGGAGGCGTTCTCGTGGAAATTCCAGGAAATTGGGGGCTGGACAAAGTGATGTACTTCTACAACCTCCAATCAAACATACTAGGGAGGGGTCTTTCACACACCCTCCTAAGATCACCTCCAACCAAGTCCTCTAAGGAGAGATTTGAATCACACCCACTACAGTCCTTCCAATCAGCTACTTGAAGGGGAGGCCTTGCTGATAAATCCTTCCAGTAGGGCTAGAAGGAGGTGGAGATTGCAGATAACAAGAAACTCAGGGGTTCAGCAGTCTAGAGAACGCCAGAGGAGAGACAGATCAGAACTGTGTCCTTCAAGGGAGAGAACGTCTCCCCTCGCTTCCGTGTTCCCCATATAGACTGAGCCAAGTTAATAGCTCCAGAGTGATTTCGTTTTCTATCATTGTAACTAATAATTTGGGCTGATCCTTATAATACTAAGTACTAATTAAATTGAAGAAATTACCGATCTCGTCTCTATACGCCTTTCTGAGAGATAATTAATATAAAGAAGATAGCACATCATCAGTGAAGCGATGCTAAGGGACACATCTAGAAGAAACCAAGGTAAGAAATGAGAGACTAAAAACATACAACAGAGAGAAAGATCCTTTTAACACACACACACACACATATATATATACACACAGTCATCTTTACCTTAAACCTGTAGAAAAAAAATTGAACGT
>NC_089780.1:25167665-25180165 GCF_040412425.1 Macrobrachium rosenbergii | reverse complement strand
TTTCGCTATTCAGTGGCATGAGAGAGAGAGAGAGAGAGAGAGAGAGAGAGAGAGAGAGAGAGAGAGAGAGAGAGAGAAAAAATATAGCTTAAAATGTTTTCAGATTATCCCAACACAACTCTGAACTTTTCTGCTTCCAATGCCTTTTCAATCGTCTGTATTTAAAACAAAATGAAATGAAATAAAAACAAAAAACATTTGTACAAAACGGTTTCCTTCAGCTCTTTACACTTTTGGTCTTCTTTTTATTCTTTTTGAAAAAATATATATATATATATAAGAGAAAAATGGATGTGTCCCCAGTGCAAAGATTGGTCTGGACTGAATACTTCCTACAAAAATGTTTGTTTTACAGTTGTTTTACGGTTTTGTGCGCTACAGGAAGAGTTTAATCGATCCTACTTTTACGCTGAGACAGGGGTGGAGAGAGAGAGAGAGAGAGAGAGAGAGAGAGAGAGAGAGAGAGAGAGAGAGAGAGATTGACATGCTGTTAGTCTAACATTAAATGTTTTCTAGAGAACTATTTAATTTACCTACCATTTTCCAACAAAAATGCGTAGATCTATAATAGCCTGACTGTTTTTTTGCAAACATTCGTGAATGTATGTTAGAAAATGTGTGTATGTGAGAAAATGTGTGTGTTTGTGCGTGTGTGTGAGAAAGAGAGAGCCAGAGACGTAATATCTGGTAGACTTCCATAATCTATAAGAAAAATTATCATTGGCAACTCTACCTCCTTATAATCACAACACTTGAAAATTTACATTTATTTAATAATATGAAGGGTCTATTAACTACAGACCCTTGACTTCCAATGAATATTTATTTAAATTCATATTTATTTGATAAGTTGTAGAATAACTAAAGAAACTGAACTTTCCATAACCTTAAACTTTGTTACTTTTCCCACAGTTAAAACTTCACGAAGAGAGAAGGTGAAACTGAACCCATACCTGTATATATCGCTTCATGGAACAACTGTCTACTCCAGTGAACTGGAAGTGAATTAAAATAATGTGTTTTGTAATTGGACATGGAAAATCATTTCCAGTCCAGTTTGCCTGACAATGTTCAGCTTTATACATTTTTCAGCGTTTGATGAACTCGTGAAGATTTTATTTTCCGGCTGTGTGTGTGACTTTTGAAAAATATTTTTAGTTCTTGTTTTGATGTATTTGCAAAATAGTCATGATTTTTTTTTTTGATTTTTTTATTTCCAGATATTCTTAAGAACAGGAAGATATTTTATTTTCATGCTGTGTGGCGGGGTTCAGTGTCGTTATTTCCAGATATTCTTAAGAACAGGAAGATATTTTATTTTCATGCTGTATGTGACTTTTGACAAATATTTTTCATTCTGGTTTGATGTTTTTGTGAAATATTCAAGATTTTTTTTGTTCAGTGAATTTTTTTCAGATATTCTTAGGAATAGGTGGAGATGGTAAGGAGATGAAAGGTATAAGATAAAAGGAATGTAGTAATATTGTTAAACCCTAACATTTGTCTAAAAGGGACTCTAAATAATAATAATAATAATAATAATAATAATAATAATAATAATAATAATAATAATAATAATAATAATAATAATAATAATGCTCTCAGTAAAACAGAATGGCAAAGAATGCTCATTAATAAAAACCTCTGACATCAAATTAAAATAGAAAATAAGTTCAAAAAAATGTCAAGAAGAGAAACCCTCACTAAAATTCAACATTTCATGATATGAACATAATGAATAAAAATTAAAAATTATTGCAAAAATGATAGAGTGAATATATAGGTTTTCAAACAGCCCCCTCTCCTCCCCTTTTCCAACCCCATATACCCACCCCTACCCCCCCAAAAAAAATCTGAAAGAAAAGAAATCTTCATGAAAATTCAGACATTTCAGGACATGAACATAATGAATGAGAAAATAATGTCATTTATTGCAGGAAGGATGGAGTGAATATATAGGATTTCAAATACACCCCCCTTCACAACCCTTCCATCTCCCACTCCCCCACCCCCCTGAAAAATGGGCCATTAATTCACCCTATAAATACAAAAAACTACCAACAGTTCATGTTGGACATTTTCCTGTGTTTACCCTCCAGGACTTCAGTCGTTTCCTCGACGATTCGAAAGAGGGCAGCTTAAGGGCTTGGTAAATAGGAGAGGAAGAGGGTTGTGAGTCCTACAGGACCTGTAGGATGAAAGGAAGGTTGCCCCCTCTCTGCCTGAGGATACTATTATTGGGAGAAATCAAACGTGCTTTCAGGCTAGCAGAGAATGACTTGTATGGCATTTTATGGAATTTTAGTGTTAGATTAAAAGTAGTTTATTCGTTTTTTTAATAAATTTTAATGACTGATTAAGAATATATTTTTTTTTTTTCATTGATAAAATGGATAACATTCGTTTTCATGGAGGCAGAGGGTGGCTTATCTTCTATTTTATAGAATTTTAATGCCTGATTAGAAATGTTTTGTATTTTTTTATTGATAACATTGACAACTTATGCCATCACAACTAATAACAAGTAACAAATGTGCCAAAGTTTCTTCGGCGCAATCGAGTTTTCTGTACAACCGCTACAGCGTGTAATCAAGGCCACCGAAAACAGATCTATCTCTCCGTGCTCTCGGTATAATACTGTATGAGCCTCGGCCCATGAAACTTTAACCACGGCCCGGTGGTGACCTATCCTATATCGTTGCCAGACGCACGATTACGGCTAACTTTAACCTTAAATAAAACAAAAGCTACTGAGGCTAGAGGGGCTGCAATTTGGTATGTTTGATGATTGGAGGGTGGATGATCAACATAACAATTTGCAGCCCTCTAGCCTCAATAGTTTTTAAGCTCTGAGGGCGAACAGAAAAAGTGCGGACGGACAAAGCCGGCACAATAGTTTTCTTTTACAGAAAACTAAAAAAGGGGTGATTCTCAAAATCAGATATTTCTGAATATTGCTGAGATTATTATTATTTGGAGGAATCAGAAGTGCTTTCAGGCAAGCAGAGAATGACCTGGATGCTATTATTTAACATTTTAATGTCCGATAGAGATGAAATTCCATTATATATATATATATATATATATATATATATATATATATATATATATATATATATATATATATATATAAATATATATCTCTAAGTAAAATTTCTTAATAAGAGAATCATCTCGTGATAAGCCTTTCGACACAATACAAATTGATCGAAAAAAAGAAAATTAAAAAAATTGGCCATGAAATTTCATTTTCATTAATCGAAATAAATAAACAGAATAAATTTCCATGAAATTCAGTTATATGAAAAATAATACTTTTGACTCGAAATCAAACCTAGCACTATACACAACAATGCACCGGTTTGTAAACACCCCCCCCCCCATTGACCTAATTCTGTTGCGCTTCCATCAAACAAACGTTAATTCTCAAAATAAAAACGACAATGCGATTTGCTCGTTACACTTGCAGCGGAGGAGGCTCATTCCGAATGGAAATAGCAAATCCATTTCCCAATGCACAGCTAATGGACATACAAGATTCAAATACAAGGGAGCCTGAAATTCGACAGCCAGTTCACTTAGGCTGTCTTCATTTACCGTTGCTGGGAAATCAGGCTGTTGTGAAGTTATTTATGTGGTCAGGATTTATGTAAATTTTTGCAGTTTTCATAAGTTTTGGTAGTGGTAATGAGTTTGTTTTTATGAAGTTTAGGCTGTCAAGCCAAGTAGTTCACTTAGACCTTCTCGTGTACTTGTTGGGGAATCAGAATGTTTCAGATTCGTCTATGTGTTCAGGATCTATATGATTTTTTTCTAGTTTTTATAAGTTTTGGTAGTGTTAATGACTGAATTTAGTAAAGTTACTCTGACAAGCCAGATAACTCACTCACACTTTCTAGTTTACCATTGTTGGGGAACCAGAGAGTTTTGGAGTTATTTATACGAATTTATGATGTTTTCATAACTTTTGGTAGTGATAATGACTGAATTTATGAAGTTTATTCTGTCAATCCAAATAACTCACTTATGACTGAATTAATGAAGTTTATTCTGTCAATCCAAATAACTCACTTAGGCTGTCTCGCCCGCCATTGTTGGGGAATCAGGCTGTTTTGCAGTTGTTTATATGAATTTATGCAGTTTTCATAACTTTTTGTAGTGATAATTTTGTTCCTATGGAATTTAGGCTGTCAAGCCAAGCACCAGGACACACTCGGCCATACAAAATGGGGAATCAGACAGTTCTGAAGTCGTTGACGTCCTATGGGCTGATATCAACATGTGAAACAATATTTGTGAATATTTTGTTCCAGCAAATAATATTATAAGACTTCGAAAGTGAAATAAAACATAAAAAAAACACAAATGTAACATATTGCCAAAATCAGGCACTGTTATGGTACAAATTCATGGCTCTGGTAAACTTGAAATTTAACATTTTGGTTCACCAAACAAGTATATAGAATTTAAAGAGGAAATAGAAAATAAAAAAAAAAGAAAAATGTAATATATAGCCAGAATGGTTCAGCAAACCAGATTATGAGACTTTGAAAAGGAAATGCAAAAATTAAAAACTACACAAATGTAATATATTTCCAAAGTTATGTACTGACATGGTAAAAATTCACAGCTGGGCCCCAATCAGCAATGGTTGTAGGCTCATTCCGAAATGCACTACCCAATTGTAAACTGAATTGAAACTAGTTCGTTTACCTCAGCCCCACGATTCCATTTGCTAGATCCATCACTCGGGACTTGATTACAAACCATGGGTGGAATCAGGATGTTAATTAGTTGCAAAGTTTAAAGGCCTACCTGGTGTTTACAGAATAGTGCGATGAATAGTGTTTATTTTTTCACTGGAGTTACAAGTTTGTGGAAATCAATGCACAAGAGATAAATGAAATTAGATAGCCGAAATGAGTTAGTTAGCGTGACAGGGACCCTGAATAATTAACGAGATTCTGATCTCTTATTATTATTATTATTATTATTATTATTATTATTATTATTATTATTTGACCACAAACTTGGCTGAAATGAGATAGCGCCGTGCGAGGGACCCTGAATAATTAACGAGATTCTGCTTTATTATTATTATTATTATTATTATTAGACCACAAACTTGGTATTAATAATGATTTCAGTGGTATCTTCAATAGGCTTCTAGTTTTATATTTTCGTTTTTCCATTTCTCCTTATCCTTGTCCATTTGTAATCCTGTTCACCTTCGTATGATTCATTCATTTTTTTTTATTTATTGCTGGAGTTATTAGCAGTCATGAATATTGTTATGTAGTTTTATGACCATTTTCATAAGGCTTTTTTTCTGTATTTTATCGATTCATTTCATTATTTAATGGTCCATAAGGTTTTTTGTCGATATTTTGTCATTTTATTGAATTAATTAATGGGCCATAGGCCTTTTTTTCTATTTTTTGTAATTAAATTAATGTAGTTAATGGTTCATAAAGCTCTTTTTCTATATATCGTTGGATGTAGACTCACACCAATATAAATGGTCTTTCTCCTGATAAGTAAAAATAATCCCTAGATTTCGCTTTAAGTCTTAAGTTACCGACTAACCCGATTGAAAATTCCCGAGATGTATGCTATTATTGCTCCAGCCCCGGTGTTTTTTGTTTTTTTTTACCATGCCCCTAGGTTAGGTTAGGTCAGATTAGTATTTGAAAATGAATTTGGGTGTGGGAAACAATGAGATTATTTTCAAGAAAATTCTATGGTTAGTTTTTAAGATATGACGCCCCGCATTTTTCAGGGAAAGGTCCTGGTGCTCGGTTACATCTCGGGGAAAATGCGATCCGATTCGAGTTAATTATCTTTGCCAAAATCTCTCGACACCGGCAATACTAAGATAGGATTGAGATAATGCGATTATCGACGTTTGGAAATGGATTAGAAAAGAAATTGATTGGAGAGGATTTGTATTAAATTCACCTTTCGCCCAAAAGGGGATTAGACTTTTTCTTTTTTAAACGGAGATCTGGAGAGGTTTCAGAAGAAGCAATTACGATTGAATCCGTTGTAATGGCACTCTTAAATGTTGCAAGGATATCTGAAGTCAATCTTAAGTGGTCTCTGCAGTGATTGCTCTGTGGTCAGCTGCAATGAAATGGAGGTGAAGAGACAATGGCAGATTTAGGATTTTGTTTAATCTTTGTGTGCAATATTACATTTCTCTTTATCAGAAGTTCAAGCAAAGATACAATGTATTACTACCCTAAAGCAATTCTCCTCGTATTTGATAATATACTTACATTTTTATATATCTGTTTATTTATTTGTTAACTGTTTTTTCTCTTATAATAACTGACTTCTCTTCTATCTGTATTTCCTATTACCTTCTCTTACTTCATTCAAATGGACACCATAATATTCTTTTGAAGCTTGAATTTCGAGTCAGTGGCCCTTGTGGTGGGCTTGTTCCATATGAATAGGGTTCATCTTCTGAATAATAATAATAATAATAATAATAATAATAATAATAATAATAATAATAATAATAATAATAATAATAATAATAATAATAATAATAATAATAATAATAATAATAATAATGGAGATATTAGGTGATTTATCGTCTTAAGAAATATAGTGAGTTTCAAGATAGCCTCATGTCCAAAGCTATCTAATGAAAGTAATTATTCTCAAGACCAGACTATAATACAATAAAAATTATTATTGAAAATCATAAATCATCACTGGGTTCATTTAAATACTCTAACAAGCACTAACAAAACCCTCAGTGAAAAAATACAGCACTTTTGGACCTTTAAACTACATGAAATGCAATCACATTTTGCTCATTTGCATAAATGGCCAACTCCATGCTGTTGTATTGATCCTCCTGTAGTCACCGAAGAGTGTCATAAGCTACACTGCACTAAAATGGAAGACTGCAGTATCTGCAAAATATACAAAACTGAGAAAAATGGTATATACTGCAGTTTTCCCTTGCCTTACTACTGATTTTGCAGATTCAGCAAATGGGTCCCCCTAAATACTCGTGGAAAGCATTGAAGAATCATTCTGAAACTGCATTAGTTTGTGTATTTTGTGTTTCACTTGCCCAGTAGGTGGCATGTCTCAATTTCGAAAATTTTGCAGATACTGCAGTTTCCCATTTTAGGCAGTCCAGTTCACTGTATCTTTTAGTGGAGAGGTTGCATCATTCTTTGAGAGCCGTAAGTTTCTTATTTACGTCATTCATATGACAAAACATATTTGTATTCATCATAACAAAGACAGAAGTATTCGGGAATTCAAAGATGTATGTCTGTTTTCTTGTATTCCATTAAAATAATTCACAACATTTCAATTTTCTTTGGTTTCTTTTAAATAATTGATAATATTTCCAATTTTATTTGGTTACTTTTAACTATT
The DNA here is from genome assembly GCF_040412425.1 of Macrobrachium rosenbergii. Lineage (NCBI taxonomy): Eukaryota > Metazoa > Arthropoda > Malacostraca > Decapoda > Palaemonidae > Macrobrachium > Macrobrachium rosenbergii. Next base: position 25,172,761 of record NC_089780.1, on the reverse strand, counting down.
TCACAATGTTTCCAGTTTTCTTTTATGACATTTAAATAATTCACAGTATTTCCAGTTTTCTTGTATGACATTTAAATAATTGACAGCATTTCCAGTTTTCTTTTATGACATTTAAATAATTCACAATATTTCCAGTTTTCTTTTATGACATTTAGATAATTCACAATATATCAAGTTTTCTTTTGTTACATTTAAATAATTCACAATATTTCCAGTTTTCTTTTATAACATTTAAATAATTCACAATATTTCCAGCTTTATTTTATGACATTTAAATAATTCACAATATATCAAGTTTTCTTTTGTTACAATTAGATAATTCACAATATTTCCAGTTTTCTTTTATGACGTTTAAATAATTCACAATATTTCCAGTTTTCTTTTATGACATTTAAATAATCCACAATATATCAAGTTTTCTTTTGTTACATTTAAATAATTCACAATATTTCCAGTTTTCTTTTATGACATTTAAATAATTCACAATATTTCCAGTTTTCTTTTATGACGTTTAAATAATTCACAATATTTCCAGTTTTCTTTTATGACATTTAAATAATCCACAATATATCAAGTTTTCTTTTGTTACATTTAAATAATTCACAATATTTCCAGTTTTCTTTTATGACATTTAAATAATTCACAATATTTCCAGTTTTCTTTTATGACATTTAGGTAATTCACAATATTTCCAGTTTTCTTTTATGGCATTTAAATAATTCACAAAATATCAAATTTTCTTTTGTTGCATTTAAACAGTTCACAGTGTTTCCAGTTTTCTTTTATTACATTTAAATAATTCATAACATTTCCAATTTTAGAACCGAGTTAACTTGAGAGAATGTTTTTCAGTTCCATTAAAATAATTCACAATATTCTCAAATTTAGACCAAGACTAACGTGAGAGAATGGCGATGCCTGGAGAGAGAGAGAGAGAGAGAGAGAGAGAGAGAGAGAGAGAGAGAGAGAGAGAGAGAGAGAGAGAGAGAGACGGCATATGAGTGAATATGAACTTTTTTTTGTTTTTGAAAAGGCATATCACCGTATTTTGACAAGTAGAAGCCTTTAGAATGAGAAAACTTCTAAAACTTTCCCCGAGAACCTTTCCCACGAAGCCCCTCGTATGTAAATGAGTTTGTGGGAGTGAAAATAAAGATTTTTTATATTTTATTTTTTATTATTTTGAAGAACTCCTACCTGTTACCTTACACACTTATTTTATTCTACTTTATTTTATCTCTTTTTTATTTGCTACTGTTGCCAAAGAACTATTCTTGATTTCGTTTATTATATTTAATATATTTTATTTCATTCCTTTTTATTTGATTGTTTTCTAGAACTCTTACCTGTTTCCTTACACCTTTATCTGATTTTATTTAATTTTATTTTACTTTATTTTTTTAAGTTACCTTGTTGCTACAGAAATATTCAATATTTCATTTATTATACTGTATATTCTTGGTCCTATTTTATTTTAATTATATTATATCAACTATTCTTGATTTCATTTACTATATTTCTTACTCCTTCGAAATACATCGTCAGTTCAGTTAATCCTTCATACATTGTCAATTCAGTTAATCCTTTATACATTGTCAATTCAATTAATCCTCTATAGTTTCATTCAGGAGTACCATCGACCCCTTTTGAACATTCTAATCTAAATGTAGATCTCCGTTTATCACCAATCCGTCGGAAAGTTTCTTTACTTGAAACTGAAATATATTAAAAAAAAAAAAAAAAAAAGAATTCCTTTGTGAGTCGGAGCTGGATGGGAAATCTTTTCATATTCATGGAGTATTGGAAAGGCTGACAAATAGTGCACATTTCGCCGAAACTTAAATATTTGAACCTGCTCCCTCACCCTTCTTGCTTTTTTATTTTTGCAGTTAGCTGTGAAATAGAGGAATGGCAGATTCCAAAATTGGCGTAGGGGGAGGATTTGGATGCAGAGAAAAATAATGGAGTGTTTTTGATCAATATGAGTATTATAAGAATTGTGGTTAATTATTACTTTACTTTTGTTGCAGTGGGAAATGTTATAATGCTTGATTGTACGATCAGTTAATAAGAAAGTGCATTCTAATCTCTCTCTCTCTCTCTCTCTCTCTCTCTCTCTCTCTCTCTCTCTCTCTCTCTCTCTCTCAAAACAGTACAGCTTACTTAACATTTGAGAGACCTGGATTCGATCCCGATGTAAGTTAGTATTTTATTTCTGTGAAACACGTGCTCATGTGTGGGTTAGTCCCCATATATATATATATATATATATATATATATATATATATATATATATATATATATATAAAAGCATTAAGAATGATATATATATATATATATATATATATATATATTTAAATTTTTTTGTTAGTTAAGCATTTCTGGCTAGCCCGAGATATTTTGGGCAAGTGAAAACGCGAATCAGAGCCTATGTGTTCGCGACTCAGTACTGGAATGACCCGTGGTCAGCATCTCTTCCCCTGGAGACGAGGGGCATAGCTCCTTGGATGATGCCCCAGCCAAGATCTAGATAAACTGGTCTAACACTCCCGAGAGGCTATGACGTCACCGACGCCCGTCGCGCCACCAGTACCGTGATCTCTCTTATGAGGCGTATGGAGTTTTTCCGCAAGTTGATAGAATATAAGGTTTTTTTTAGCTAAAAATAGCTCTTGTGTCTGTAATACATTTTATTTTCAGAGTTTCTAATATACATGATTTACTTTAAGGAATATTCCATAGAAATGTCATTGCATATGCCAATAATTCTATAGCTATACAGTACTTTACCTAACCAACTGATTTCTCTCCTCTTTCTTTCGTATCTTATCCCACGATTTTTTCATCTTTTTCTCGTCTTAGAAGCATCATATTTGTTTATCCTCATAGCCCTATTCAGGTACCTCATTTTGAAGAAAACACTTATCTTTGCAAAAAAATTTAAAAGTTCAGTAGGAACATCTCTTACCGTCATCTGCAACTCAGATGCCAGCTTTTTGACACAATCCTTTCCTTCCCTGAGCGTGTCACCATGGATGGCCTTAAAGACTTGCCTCATTAATTTTAATTGTCCCATGAATTTTTGTGATGGAACATGCAAATTTCCCTTATTCACAAAGTCTATCCATTTTTTCCCAGGGTCAGTGTTGCAGGCTTTCTCCCCTATTTCAGGATACCTGTTGACAAATTTTTGCACGATATACCCTCCTATATAGCATAAAGACTCTTCCTCAATAACATCATGGGGTTTATTTGATAAGCTGGTTATATCAGAAAATTCTAAACTGATCCCTGCATCGTTATTTTCAGTTTCAATGTCGATATTTTCGAATAAAATGCTGGTTATGCAGAGTTCTAATGCTAACTCTCGTTCATTTTCATCATCATTCGAAGGCACTTTATTCCTAACTAACGTTTCACCAGGTATGCAGAGAGAATCGTCATTTTCTGAGAATGAGTTAGTCTTATAACTAATAAAGAGTTTTGTTTCCTTCCCCAGTAAAAATGATCTGAGTCGATACTTGAAACTCAAAGTATTGGGGTACTCATGAGGACCATGCATCTGCCTAATTAATCCAAAAAAATGTTCCAAGCAGTCTTGATTGATCCTTCGGGTCATTATATAATCTAGACCAAATAAGCTGCTCAACATATCAAAACAGTCCAATCAAAGATTTGCTACAAAGAATAATACCTTTCTGAAAGCCTAAATAACGACTTGCATGACCTTTCACTCTCATAGTTCTCATCATGTGTTCCATCCTACCCAAAAGGTCTTTCTGATAGTCTATATCCACACCATAGGCATTTCTTGATTTTACATCCCCATACATTTCACTGGAATTCATCAAGTCAGACCAGTCATTTGCTAAATCTATGAACTCAGCTATCACCAACCAGTTCTGGGATGAAATTAAACCTTTCTCTCTAGAAACTTTACAGCATTAGCACATGTTTTGGACATTAACTGAGCTGCATATTTTACACGTTGCTTTTGAGTTCCTGACACATTAAGGTGATTTGGAGTCAGTTTTGGTGTTAAAGTGTATTCATTTTCTGTTTTATTTCAACATTTCTCGTATAGAAGCAGATGAAATAAAGTCTCCTCTATCTGTGTAAAACCCACGCTCCAAAAAATTATTTCTTATCAACTTAATCATGTGAGGTGCATCAGCAAGTACAAACACACTCCGATCTGCACACGGATTTTTAAAAGAAACTTGACCCTGTATGGGATCTATCCGTAGTTTTTTCCAGATTCTTAAATTGTTTGGTCCTAAATCATGCACCAGAGCTACAACATTAAATCCTACTTTCTCAATATAAGCTATCAAGTCAAGAAGTATATTTTGTACATCAAAATTTTTCAAAACTATAAAAAAATTAGTTGTTTCCATTTATCTACTAGGCCTCTCAACATTATAACAAGAACCTTGTTGTGTGGCTTATAAAGTTCATCTAATCTTTTATCATATACCCACTCACTAGTGATGCTCATTTCGTCTACTGACATGACAGCAAGTTTTTCGCAGGGGCTCATTGTTTTAGACTTCCAATTCATCAAGGCTAGGACGGAATGCAAAATACCAGGCTCACATTCGAATACCTTTGCCCTATTACTTAAGCAACTCTCACTGGGCAATGGCAACCCAACAACTGTCCTAAATACCTATAACACTTTAAACTTAGGCTTCTCAAAGTTAGGGCAGAGGAAATATCATTGTCTGTCCAAGTGACTCTTTTTGAGTGACTAAAGCCTGAATTTGTCTTGCTTAAGATTGGCATCAAAGCATACTCTAGCTGTTTTTCAACATTCAATTGAAGTAATTCCCTCAATTCTTTATTCGCTTTTTCAAGAGTTTTGATCCGTTGATTCAACTTTTTTATTTCGTCTTGTAATTCTTGACGTGATACTCCCTCATCTTCAGAATAGCCATTTTCTCCAGGAACTGAAGTTTCATCTGTATGAGCGCACAGCATTTCTTCAACATTTCTTTTCCTGCTACGTCCTCTAGCCCGATCTTCTCTTGTAGACGATGTTGGTATTGAACCTGCCATGGCAAACATACCTTTAATTGCACATTGTCTGTACCTTT
>NC_089780.1:25107665-25165165 GCF_040412425.1 Macrobrachium rosenbergii | reverse complement strand
GAAGAGTAAGGGAACTATCAGTGCGTTTCCATGTCATAAACGCAACTTGGCAACATATCGCTTACATATCACAAACACGTTGGAAACAAGTCAGTAACCGAAAATAATTCAAGCGAAAATAAGGGAACTTTTAGGGTACCTCCACGATACAGTAAAACTTGTCATAAACACATCGACAACTTATCGCCAACAAATCACAAACATGTTGGAAACAAGTCGTTGACTTGTTGACAGGTTGAATCCAGTCGACGATTGTTTTGGTAGCTCTAACCAGTGTTTCAAACGATTATCCCCCTTTTATGGTCGGTGACTTGTTTTCAACATGTGTTCAACCTGTTTGTGATATGTTGGCGATAAGTTTCCGACATGGCTTTGCGATACGTTTTACTGTAGCGTGGACACAGTCTTAGTAACAGGGAAGGAAATACTAAACTGCGAGAAAGAGGTGCCCTGTGTCTGACATTTTCTAGATATTAGATAAGAGAAAAAACTGTATATTAATTTATCATATCATCATATAAAGAATTAGTAATACTACCGAAGTTGAAAAGCCACAGTTTCTCCTACACAGATCTTGTATAAAGTCCTATATTATCCCTCATTTGTATTCGTTATCGGTTAAAAGTAAAACCACATTGATTTTCGTACTTCTTAGAAAATGTTACAGCCGTCATTCCTATTAGTGCAGTGGTTCTTAACCCTTTTCAATGTATACATCCCTTTCAAAGTCAGCAGTCAGTTCTCACCCCCTGAATCGCTGAAATACAAAAAAAAAAAGCTAAAATACAAAGCTGATGTGATGTGTATTAGTAACAAAACCACATTTTTTAAATATCCATTCACAAAGCTTACAATTTTATTTTGTATTTTTTGTATTTTTTGCTTTAATTATTCATAGGCATCCTCGCACCCCTTAGGAACCGGCTTCGCATCCCCTAGGGGTGCGAGCACCCCTGGTTAAGAACCACTGTATTAGTGAATGATTCTTCAAACCCTTACAAACTACAACACTACGTTGGTATGGGTGTGGCTTGAGTTCCAGTGTAACAAAATTGAAGACATACCTTTTCGCAAGTCATTTTTTCTGGAAATGCTTCGTTCGTGACGAAATGCAACGTATTAATATAGTAGCCTCGAATACGATAGTTTTATGACGTCATTATGGTACTATATTTGATTGTGCTGCTGCTGTTTCAGTGATTTTAAAGGGAGCCTTTTGTATTTCCCGTTACCTTCTGTTGCTTCCTTCAAATGAACACTATATTATTTGTAAGCTTAAAATGTCAACTCCTCTGAATAATAATAATAATAATAATAATAATAATAATAATAATAATAATAATAATAATAATAATAATAATAATAATAATAATAATAATAACAGAGTTTCAACAGTTTATCACTGAGAAGTTTACAGAAATCATCCCACGTACTTTTTTATACAAAGACAAAGAAAGTTGATGAGTAATAATCACAGACAAGCCACGACCCATTTTTATCCTTGCCTTATGCAATGCAGACCTTTTCACTCACTTTATTAAGCAAAACGAGAAGATCTGCACCAGCTACCAACAGGCAAATCAGAACCCATTACTGTCTTGGGCTATACAAAGCTCACGACGGCCAGCATAAACCGAATAACAGTATATCAAAATATTTCCTGTCTTTGGAGAGCGCCATCCAAATCCATTATGTTCACTCAGTGAACTTCAAAGAGGCGTGGGCTGGACGAATCAAAGGGCAACGAGGATGAATGAGTGCCGGTACAAAAGCTGCTGTTTACAACTTTTCCCTCCGGTGAGAAAAATTCCCGTATAGAGAAAAGAATTGGTGACAAAGGAACAGACAATGATAAGTTTTCCCCTCTCTGAATGACGGAGGAAGAGATTGCAACAAGACCTGAAAAATGGTTTAAAAATTATGATTTTTTTTTCTAACTTCAATGTAAGTTATGGATGATTTGACCTTAAAAATTCTGTCATTCATAATATTAGATATGAATGAATAGGAAAATTGCCTTGACTTGTAATGAGAGGGACCATTGTACTGACAAAGACGCGAAATAAAAATGAGAAGTGACCTACCGTCCATGAGAGAGGAAAAATAATGAATGAAGTTACTATTATATGATACTAGCTGACCTACCCGGGGCTGCCCGGGAAAACTCTGAATGAAAACTGATAAACTCTCTCTCTCTCTCTCTCTCTCTCTCTCTCTCTCTCTCTCTCTCTCTCTCTCTCTCTCTCTCTCTCTCTCTCTCCAACACCTCCTCTGCTCTCTCTCTCACTTCCTCTCCCTCTCACTCTCTGTATTTCTCTGTCACTCTCTCCCTTTCCTGTTGAGATAGTTATTTCAGTTACATTGCCCAGCATTTTTGGCATATTATATTTCACCACTTCTCACCCCCATTCCTATCGGGGCTGAACTTGGACTTAAAGGGCACAGGGAGTGTTGCTGTTCTTCTCAGTGACCTCGAAAACTATGGATTAGACACTAATATCTGTCTTTTCGGTTGTTTTTACATGGGTCCCCCTTCTCACCCCCTTCCTCAGGCTGAACTTGGACTTCATGGGCACTGGGAGTGTCACTATTCATCTCAGGGACCTCCAAAACTATGGATTATACACCAATATCGGTCGTTTTCAGTTATTCTTATGTCATCCCTTTCCCGCCCCTTCTCACACCCCCTTCCTATCGGGGCTGAACTTGGACTTGAAGGGCATTAGGAGTGTTACTATTCTTCTCAGCAACCTCGAAAACTATGGATTAGACAATAATATCTGTGGTTTTCGGTTATTTTCAGGTCATTCCCTTCTCATCCTCCTCCCTGTCAGGGCTGACTTTGATCTTAAAGGGCACTGGGAGTGTCACTTTTCATCTCAACGACCTCGAAAACTATGGATTAGACACTAATATATGTTGTTTTTTATTATTTTTACACCACCCACTTCTCACCCCCCTCCCTTTTGGGACTGAATTTGGATTTTAAAGGTGTAGGGAGAGCCATCATTCATCCTAACAACCTCAAAATCTATGGTTTAGACACTGATATCTGTTATTTTCAGGTATTTTTACATGTCACCCCTTCCCACCCCCTTCTTAGCCCCCTCCCTATCAGGACTTAATTTGGACTTAAAGGGCATAGAGAGTATCACTGTTCATCTTAGGGACCTCGAAAACTATGGATTAAACACTAATATCTGTCGTTTTGGGTTATTTTTACATTTCACCCCCTCCCCTCCCCTCCCCCCCCTTCCCCTTCTCACCCCCTCCCTGTCGAGGCTGGATTTGGACTTAAAGGGCATCGGGAGTGTCACTGTTCATCTCAGTGACCTCAAAAACAATAGACCAGACACTAATATCTGTCATTTTGGGTTATTTTTACATGTCACCCCCTTCCCACCCCCTCTCACCCCCTCCCTGTTGGGGCTGAATTTGGACTTAAATGGCATCGAGAGTGTCACTATTCGTCTCAGCGACCTCGAAAACTATGGATTAGACACTAATATCTGTCCTTTTCAGTTATTTTGACATGTCACCCCTTCCCACCCTCTTCTCATCCCCCCTACCTATCGGGGCTGAATTTGGACTTACAGGCATCGGGAGTGTTACTATTCATCGCAGAGACCTTGAAAACTATGGATTAGACACTAATATCTGTCGTTTTGGGTTATTTTTACATTTCACTCTCTTTGCACCCCTTTCCCACACACCCCCTTTGGTGCCAGTGATGTCTTACCCCCGGAGTGGTCTTTCCCACATGGTAAGTCATATGTATATGAAGTTTAGTTGAAGTTGCTCAATGCGTTTCAGAGTGTATGTGGAACATACACACACATACATCCATTTGTATATATATAGATTATATTTATGAATGAACATTAAGATGACTGGCTCAGTGATTGTTTGAGTGTGTATAAGTGTACATGTGTGTGTGTGTGTAGGTGTGTAGGTGGGTTTTATCACTACCAATGATCATTCTGTATTGTTACATTTTTATTTAATGTAAAATTATTGCACAAGGGGTTCATCCACGACTTAGCAGGTCAAGAACGAATATGATAATGATCATTAAAACTGAATGAGCCGCCCTCATTATAAAAAATCTGAGGTAACTATATACTGTATATGTGTGTGTATATATATATATATATATATATATATATATATATATATATATATATATATATATATATATATATATATATATTTAAAACCACAATGACCTCTTAATTTCTCGATTTCTTTACACTTTTCTTGGATACAAAACCTAAGATCCAAATGAAGAACCAAGTGGAGAGATTCGGAGGCTCCTGGCAGGAATCGAACTCGCACCCGTCGCATCAGAAAGAAGTCGCGTTAACCTGGGAAAAGAGTGATCAGTGTATTAATGTTACATACACACACACACACACACACACACACACACACACACACATATATATATATATATATATATATATATATATATATATATATATATATATATATATATATATGTGTAACATTAATCACTGATCACTCTTTTACCAGGTTAACGCTACTTCTTTCTGATGCGATGGGTGCAAGTTCGGTTCCTGCCAAGAGCATCCGAATTTCTCCACTTGGTTCTTCATTTGGATCTTAGGTTTTGTATCCAAGAAAAGTGTGAAGAAATCGAGAAATTAAGAGGTCATTGTGGTATATACTGTATATATAAATTATTTATATATATATACATATATATATATATATATATATATATATATATATATATATATATATATATATATATATATATATATACAGTTTATTATAAATAGTAAAAACTATAGTTAAATTCTGCCCCAACACGACATGTCGAAAAGTCAAGCTGCTCGAAATAAATGGAGAGAAGTCTCGCTTCCCCTGATAAGCTTTCAGTTCGAAGAATTGGTTTTATGTAAATCCGGTAAAGGATGATATTACTCTACACTTATCTGCTAAAACGTAAATTCTCATGTCTCTCTCTCTCTCTCTCTCTCTCTCTCTCTCTCTCTCTCTCTCTCTCTCTCTCTCTCTCTCTCTGGTTTTCGTAGTCTCAAAGCAGAAAACTAAGTTGATATATATATATATATATATACATACATATATATATATATATATATATATATATATATATATATATATATATATATATATATATATATATATATAGAGAGAGAGAGAGAGAGAGAGAGAAAGAAGAAGAGAGAGAGAGAGAGAAAGAGAGAGAGAGAGAGATCATACCAATGACGACTGCTGCTAAAACCAACTCTACCGTTAATGAGATAACGGGTACACCATTTAATTCATAAGTGACAGAGCTGGAAGTCTCAGTATCCGAAACAAATTACCCAAATTATTAGGCTACCACGCTCTCTTAATTACCGTGGCACTAATCCATTATTGGATAATTATCCTGAAAATATTTCCGCTCGGGTTAATGTACGGGATATTGCCGAGAACCTTTTTCGCATGGGACAAATTTAATGTTAAACCCTTGGCTGTGTCCTGACCATATGTCTGTAGAGATGTGATTTCGTCCTTAGATAATAACTCTCTCTCTCTCTCTCTCTCTCTCTCTCTCTCTCTCTCTCTCTCTCTCTCTCTCTCTCTCTCTCTCTCTCTCAACAAACATATCACTCCCCTGTGTGAATCATATGTCTGTAGAGACGTCATTTCTTCCTTAAGTAATAATTTACTCTCTCTCTCTCTCTCTCTCTCTCTCTCTCTCTCTCTCTCTCTCTCTCTCTCTCTCTCTCTCTCTCTCTCTCTCTCGACAAACATATCAATCACTCTATCTATACTTCAGTCTCGAATGGTTAATGCAATGTCCATTTATGTCACCTGGTTCCTGTCAAAACGGTAAGCCTACTCTCTCTCTCTCTCTCTCTCTCTCTCTCTCTCTCTCTCTCTCTCTCTCTCTCTCTCTCAACAAACGTATCACTCACTCTATTCAACCCCTGTCTGAATCACATGTCTGTAGAGACGTCATTTCTTCCTTTAGTAATAATTTACTCTCTCTCTCTCTCTCTCTCTCTCTCTCTCTCTCTCTCTCTCTCTCTCTCTCTCTCTCTCTCTCTCTCTCTCTCTCAACAAATATATCAATCATTCTATCTATACTTCAGACTCCAGTGGTTACTGCAAAGTCCACTTCTGTCACCTGGTTCCTGTCAAAACGTTAAGCCTACTCTCTCTCTCTCTCTCTCTCTCTCTCTCTCTCTCTCTCTCTCTCTCTCTCTCTCTCTCTCTCTCTCAACAAACATATCACTCCCTCCATCCAACTCTTGTCAGAATCAAATGTCTGCAGAGACGTCATTTCTTCCTTAAGTAATAATTTTCTCTCTCTCTCTCTCTCTCTCTCTCTCTCTCTCTCTCTCTCTCTCTCTCTCTCTCTCTCTCTTTAACAAATATATCAATCACTCTAGCTATACCTCAGTCCCCAGTGGTTACTGCAACGTACACTTATGTCACCTGGTTCCTGTCAAAATGTTAAGCCTACTCTCTCTCTCTCTCTCTCTCTCTCTCTCTCTCTCTCTCTCTCTCTCTCTCTCTCTCTCTCTCGTCTTCCATATTTTTTGTTGTCTTTTGATCTTTTCATGAAACTTTTAAGTAAAACACAGGACTATTAAGGAAGTAACATATGCCATTGCTGTTTTCGAAGTGTTAGTCATTCATTATCTGAAAGTTATGTGGTTACAATTTATCCCTCTGGTATGAAAATGCTCTTCATTTTCTCTTTTATTGGAGAGTCATTTGCTTTAAGTTATCTCATATATCAATGCGACTTAATCCAGGTCTTGTGCCAATTGATTCTGCTGAAGTGACCTACAATATATTTAATTATATCTTTGCATGTATGTATTGAAGTAGTATGTTTGTATAAGATAAATTACATAAGTATTTTACTTTGTTAGAAAGGCATGTTTAATTGTCTTTTTAATTTCACATTTCCTTTTTTAGTTTTCTGTAAAAGAAAACTATTTTGCCGTCTTTGTCTGTCCGTCCTCACTTTTTTCTGTCCGCACATTTTCTGTCCGCCCTCAGGTCTTAAAAACTACCGAGGCTAGAGGGCTGCAAATTGGTATGCTGATCATCCACCATTCAATCATCAGACATACCAAATTGTAGCCTTTTAGCTTCTGCAGCTTTTATTTTATTTAAGGTTAAATTTAGCCATGATCGTGCCTATGGCAACGATATAGGCCAGGCCACCACCGGGCCGTGGTTAAAGTTTCATGGGCCGCGGTTCATACAACATTATCCGAGACCACCGAAAGATAGATCTATTTTCGGTAGCCTTGATTATACGCTGTAACGCTGTTTAGAAAACTCGATGGCGCCGAAGAAACTTCGGCGCATTTTTTACTTATTTAACCAAGAACTAAGCATGACTGAATCTTCCGCACTCAGATTCCCTTCATTTTGACTTTGATTAATTTCTCACGCTGCCAACATCTAGACACGTCTCGTAGGAGATTTAATGTTTTTTTCATCATAAAACTATGTGTGACGCGAATGAACATTTATGTTAATATAGAGACGTAAAAAAAATAAGGCATCGAATCAAATGTCATTTAAATCACTCTCATCTTTTCCAGTGAATATGACACTATCCAAATTAAAACAAATAAAAATGCGCCGAAGTTTCTTTGATGCAATCGAGTTTTCTGTACAGCCGCTACAGCGTATAATTAAGGCCACCGAAAATAAATCTATCTTTCGGCGGTCCTGGTATAATGCTGTTTGAGCCGTGGCTCATAAAACTCTCACCCGGCCGTGGTGGCCTGTGTTTGTTGTGTTGCCGGAAGCACGATCCATGACTAACTTTAACATTCAATAAAATAAAAACTACTGAGGCTAGAGGGCTGCAATTTGGTATGTTTGACGATTGGAGGGTGGATGATCAACATACCAATTTGCAGCCCTCTGGCCTCAGAAGTTTTTAGGATCTGAGGGCGGACAGAAAAAGTGTGGAATGACAGACAAAGCCATCACGTTAGTTTTCTTTTACAGAAAACTAAAAACCTTTCGCATAGTGTATTATTACCAACGATGATTGTAATTCCCAGAAACACCAGTCGTAATTTACGAGAGATTCCTCCTTTTTTCTCTCATAATTTACAAGAGATTCTCTCCATTTTTCTCTCATAAGTTAAACGAAACTCTCGTCATTTATTAATTCGGCAATCTCTTGTTTAGTGTTGCTCAGAGAACTTTTAATGAGAAGGAGAGTCCTATGAATAATTAGTTTACTTTTTCCCTCAAAGGGGTTGCACTTTTTGCCCCTGTTGGTGTGGAGGTTTAAAAATGCATAGATTGTGTTTTCTTTTTCTTTCTGAATTCTTTTCATTGCTCTCATGGGCGCCGTGGCAGAGTGGTTTAGCTCATCGATGGACGAGTTAAGCAACGTTGGGGCTGATCAGTCGTTGGATGGGTGACCGCTCTCCTTAGCGTTGATTCCTTGGGAAAGGATCTTTACCACAATTTCTTCAGTCTACTCATCTGTAAATGAGTACTTATTCCCGATGGGGTAGGGTCCAGCTATGGGTAAAATAGCAAAACTCAGCAATGATGGAAAGAAATGGAAGAGTAAACGACAACGACGTAAATGGAACCTCTGACAACAGAAGAGCTTCGTCTGGCAGCCAGGTATACAGCCCAGTCGACGGGGAGGACGGTCAGGTACTTGGAGGTCGTCATCCAGCAACTGACCACCACAACGACAGTAACCAGCAACCAGAGACTGGAGCTACAGAAGCAAACCAGAGGAAGAAATGGACAAGAGAAGAAAATAAGGAAATATGGAGATGCTACATCAGAAGCAACCCGACAGAAAGAGGATACAGAAGAAGACTGGTCAACATCTGGAATGAACAGAGCTGGCAGACCAAGCAAGTAACATAAAGATAAAGAACTGGCTCTCCACAACAGAAAGAGAAGAACTGGAATAACACCCAGCAATGAAGGACAAGAAGACAAACTAAGAGACGATGACACAGAAAACAACAGGAACAACGAAACGCAAGGAAACACCGAAGATGTAACAGAACTCATGGGGATACAAACACCAACACCACCATCACAACCAACCCAACAGAAACCAAAACAGCAATCGCCTAGGAAAAACAAATCATGGCGATGAGATCCGACTTGCGTAAACTGAAAGAGATGGCAGAAAAGAGGCTAAGAAGCAAGAAAACAAGAGAGGAACTGAGTGAGAAATACAGAGTACAGGAGACAGTACATGAACAGGAATAAAGGACAGCAACAGAACAAACTCCTAGGAACCAACCAGAAAAGCCAACTAAGAGGGGAAGACAACCACCAGGAAATTCCTGAAGCTGAACCAAGTAAGAGACTCTGGGAAAACCTATGGAGCAATCCAGTATCACACAACAAACATGCAACATGGCTCCAGGAAGTCAAGGCAGAAGAAATGGGGAGAATAAAACAAAGATTCACCGAGATCATGACAGACACAATCAGACACCAACGAAAGAAAATTCCCAACTGGTAAGCCCCAGGTCTCGATGAAGTCCATGGATACTGGCTCAAAAACTTCAAGGCCCTACACCCACGAATAGTAGAACAACTCCAGCATTGTATCACAAACCACCATGCACCCAAATGGGGAAATATACAGCAAGTAACTACAGGCCTATCACCTGTCTTCCAATAATGTGGAAGTTACTAACAGGTATCATCAGTGAAAGGCTAAACAACTACGTAGAGGGTACAAACACCATCCCCACCAACAGAAAGACTGCAGAAGGAAATATAGGGGCACAAAAGACCAGACCCTGATGGACAAAATGGTAATGAAGAATAGTAAGAGGAGAACCAACCTGAGCATGGCATGGATTGACTACAAAAGCCTTCGACATGAATGCCTGATAATATATGGGGCAGAGGAAAACACCATCAGATTCCTATAAAAATAAGATGCGCAACTGGAATACAGTACTTACAAGCTCTGGGATAAGACTAGCACAAGATAACATCAAGAGAGGGCCCTTCAAGGTGACTCACTGTCCCCACTACTCTTCTTAGTAGCCATGATTCCCATGGCAAAAGTACTGCAGAAGATGGATACTGGGTACCAACTCAAGAGAGGAGGCAACAGAATTAACCATCTGATGTCCAACATACAAAAAGGCTAAGTAACAAGGACTGAAGGGATAAAGCTACCAGACGGAATAGCATCAAACGCATAGATGAGACAGGATACAAATACCTGGGAATCCTAGAAGAAGAGGATATAAAACACCAAGGGATGAAGGACACGATCAGGCAAGAATATATGTAGAGACTTAAGATACTTAAGCCAAAACTCAACGCCGGAAACATGACGAAAGCCATAAACACATGGGCAGTACCAGTAATCAGATACAGCGCAGGAGCAGTGCAGTGGACGAAGGCTGAACTCCGCAGCATAGACCAGAAAACTAGGAAACACATGACAATGCACAAAGCACTACAACCAAGAGCAAATACAGAAAGACTATACATAACTTGAAAGGAAAGGGGGAGAGGGCTACTAAGCATACAGGACTGCATCAACATCGAGAGCAGAGCACTGGGGCAATATCTGAAAACCAGTGAAGACGAGTGGCTAAGGAGTGCATGGGAAGAAAGACTGATAAAAGTATATGAAGTCCCACAAATATACAGAGACAGGAGAATGAAAAACAGAACAGAGGAATGGCACAACAAACCATGCACGGACAGTACAGGAGACAGACTAGAGAACTGGCCAGCGATGAAACATGGCAGTGGCTACAGAGGGGAGAACTCAAGAAGAAAACAGAAGGAATGCTAACAGCGGCACAAGATCAGGCACTAAGAACCAGATATGTTCAAAGAACAATAGATGGAAATAACATCTCACCCATATGCAGGAAGTGCAGTATAGAAGACAAGACCATAACCACATAGCAAGCGAATGTCCGGTGCTTGCACAGAACCAGTACAAAAAGAGGCATGATTCAGTAGCAAAAGCCCTCTACTGGAGCCTGTGCAAGAAACACCAGCTAGCTTGCAGTAATAAGTGGTACGAACACCAACCTGAGGGAGTGATAGAAAACGATCAGGCAAAGATCCTCTGGGACTATGGTATCAGAGCAGATAGGGTGATACGTGCCAATAGACTAGACGTGCCGTTGATTGACAAAATCAAGAAGAAAGGATCACTCATTGATGTCACAATACCATGGAACACCAGAGTAGATGAGAAAGAAAGGAAAAAAATTGATACGTATCAAGACCTGAAAATCGAAGTAAGAAGGATATGGGATATGCCAGTGGAAATTGCACCCATAATCATAGGAGTACTAGACTTGATCCCAAAAACTAGATGCCGAAGTAACTCCAGGACTCATGCAGAAGAATGTGCTACTAGAAACAGCGCACATAGTGAGAAAAGTGATGGACTCCTAAGGAGGCAGGATGGAACCTGGAATCCCACACTTTAAAAACCACCCAGTAGGATTGGATGACTGTGATAGACAAAAAAAAAAAAAAAAATATATAATAATAATAATAATAATAATAATAATAATAATAATAATAATAATAATAATAATAATAATTTCATACTGTTATGTCTTATGGTTAAGTTCTAATCCAGTTTTGAAAGGAAAATTCACTGACAACTTTGGTAATCAGTAAGGTATTCTTTTGTTATTTACGCAGCTAGAAATTTGTATCTGTAAACACTAAGAATATTTAGCCTTATGTGTAGGCTAAGAGAAGGGAGACCTCTGAACATGCTTAGATCTTCATGGTTAGAGGTTAGTGGTTATTCAACATTTCCAAGGACTCTGCAAATGTTGTTTAACATTTTTTACTGAAATGTTAAATAAGGACAAATATCCAACGTGACATTAAAACCCATTGTAAACAATGTTGTTTATACTGAAATCATTTGCATGAATGAAATATAGCAATTCATACATAAACAGAGCAATCTGGGTCACCAGTTACACAAATATAAGACCCTGACTTATAACACGAGACCCTGACTTATAACACGAAGTAATCACTTAGACAAACAAGCGAACGCAAAATGGCGGAAAAAGAACACTGCTCTCTCTCTCTCTCTCTCTCTCTCTCTCTCTCTCTCTCTCTCTCTCTCTCTCTCTCTCTCTCTCTCTCTCTCTCCAAAACCTTTCGCCTCTTTTTCACAGCCCGAGGAAAGATATAAGGAAGGAAGGAAGTTCTTTTAAAAGAAAGGGGACCTTTACCTAAAATCGGGAGAGAGTTAAACACGACGCCACTTAAAGAGAGAGAGAGAGAGAGAGAGAGAGAGAGAGAGAGAGAGAGAGAGAGAGAGAGAGAGAGGATGGCTTGTAAAGGTGGGTCATTGTCATGACGAATGGGGCCAAGAGGACCGGACGTATAAAACATTAAAAAGCCTTTTTCATAAAAGGTGTTTTCAACCGTTTTCTTTTGTTCTTTCGTATAGGCTAAAGTCAACAGTGGAACTGGAGAGAGAGAGAGAGAGAGAGAGTTCAGAATTTTTGTATCACAAGGACTTCCTTAAGAGCCAAAGACCTTTGATAAAAGAGAGATTTTGTACCCTTTTGGGTAGGAATGTAGCTTTGCTTTGATCTATAACATAGATAGATGGATGATATTTGTATAAAGAGATATATAGAGGTAGATAATAGAGAGAGAGAGAGAGAAGCAAGGTCTTGTACATATGATTTATCATTTTTACAAGAAACTTTTTCTTGACAGGTTGTTATTACTTGTGAGTTTGTTTTTCTATTTTTATTCTTCGACTCAGTCCTCTTTTCAGTGAGTCAACATTGTCATCACTAAGAAAGGATAAACAGTACAGGACTTTTTCTCTTTGTATTCTATATTTTATGAGCAGTCCTTTTAAGAGTAGTTCGCTTTTAGTTCGCCATGAGAGCTACAGAGGTTTTATGAAACCTGCTTGTAGATATTGATGTAAGTAAACTATAAAACTATTTTGGGTTTAAATCTTAGTCCCATTGCTCTTGATATAATAATAATAATAATAATAATAATAATAATAATAATAATAATAATAATAATAATAATGATAATAATAATAATAATAATAATAATAATAATAATAATAATAATAATAATAATAAAAATAATAATAATAATAACATATATATATATAAACAAGACACTGAATTTTTTAAAGTTATTTAAGAAACTCTATTTAGGTGTTTATGGAGAGGAACTATAGAACTATTATGTGTTTAAATCTTAATCTCATTGATCTTGAATAATAATAATAATAATAATAATAATAATAATAATAATAATAATAATAATAATAATAATAATAATAATAATAATAATAATAATATCGCCTATTTTGAAACCGAACGTAACTTATCCATTAGTAAGCTAGACACCTTACCACTGAGCTACTACGAGAGAGAGAGAGAGAGAATTTTACATATATATAAAGAGAGAGAGAGAGAGAGAGAGAGAGAGAGAGAGAGAGAGAGAGAGAGAGAGAGAGAGAGAGCAAAAAAAAAAAAAGTCTCGATGCAGATGTAGAAGCTGGCGAGTTAGGCCATAAACGTTGACACAGCTTTTTCCTCCCTGCATTAATATTCAACTATGAAATTTGGGACAAATGTTCTCTTTACAAAACAGAGTCTCTCTCTCTCTCTCTCTCTCTCTCTCTCTCTCTCTCTCTCTCTCTCTCTCTCTCTCTCTCTCTCTCTCTGTGACCTTTGATCTCTGCTGAAAACTGTCAAGTTTTCATAGAACTGCGACGCTTATAATTCCACTGGCTTTGTGGATTTGCGTCCTGTGGCGAAATAAAACGCTCGACAAAATTGCTTTCGAGTGTTTTAGGAAAGCGTTTTAGCTTGCTAAAGGACTTTGTAATGTTGTAGGATGTTTAAATACGTGTTCTGTGGAATATTATTGAGTTCTGTTTGTTTTTTCCAAGTGTAGTGAGGTAGGATATATTTCAGAAGGACGCTTGACTAAGTAAAATTCATTATGCTTCAAGTATATTTACTATTTCTTAACTCTATATTTACATACTTACTTTTTATATTATTATTGAAAGTGGTTTGAGAATTCATACTCGGGAAAATTATAATTTTTGTTGTTTTTATCACATTTTTGGATGCTGACAGCCGGCGTTCCTTCTTCCAATATTATATATATATATATATATATATATATATATATATATATATATATATATATATATATATATATATATATATATATATATTCCCAACGTTTCATAATCCATGATGATATATATATATATATATATATATATATATAGAGAGAGAGAGAGAGAGAGAGAGAGAGAGAGAGAGAGAGAGAGACCTGCACGACACAGGAAGCATTGCCAACCAATAAATGTACGGGACTGCACAGCCCAAAGTCGCAGCGTGCAGAAGGCGATAATATCTAATGGTTTGCCGGCTTCATTAGGAAGTAATTACGCTCGTCTGCGAGCCTTTTGAACCTAATTAGCAATTAGCGAAGATTCGTAGTAATCTGGCTGAAGAAGTCTCGAAGTTAATGACTGACATTTCCCAGGCAAGTCGAAGGTCCATTTAAGATTTTTCCCTGTGAAGTCGTTCTGACGTAACCGGCTGGAAATTGTCTCTTCTCTTCCGCAATGGAACTCTTCATTTCGACTATTTTCCTGTGAGAGAATTCCTGAAAGGATTTCAGGATTTCTGGCTGAGAATTCCCAGGTCCTTCGAACTGTGAGGTCACTTATGGTCTGGAAGAAGAAGAAGAAGAAGAAGAAGAAGAAGAAGAAGAAGAAGAAGAAGAAAAGAAGAAATAGAAAGAAAGTAAGGATAAGAGTCATTATTTACTTTCGTTTCAGGTGGAAGAAGAAGAAGAAGAAGAAGAAGAAGAAGAAGAAGAAGAAGAAGAAGAAGAAGAAGAGAGAGAGAGAGAGAGAGAGAGAGAGAGAGAGAGAGAGAGAGAGAGAGAGAGAGAGTTAGCCAGTTTGCACTGATATCTGCAGTGACCAATAGTAAGGGACTTATAAGTTTGAACATGACAGGATTAAGAGAGAGAGAGAGAGAGAGAGAGAGAGAGAGAGAGAGAGAGAGAGAGAGAAGCCAAAATCATACTATTAAACGTCACACAGAAAAACTTTGATGATGATGATGATGAAGATGATCAGAGAGAGAGAGAGAGAGAGAGAGAGAGAGAGAGAGAGAGAGAGAGAGAGAGAATAATCCCACATCATACTATCAAACATCACTCAAAGAACCCCTGATGATTACGAAATGATGGATAATCACCGTGGGTATAATTCGAATTTCTCACCTGAGCGATCTCTCGCTCGTAAACACCGTATGGGAAGAAGATGGCTGCTGTAATAAGGAAATGATTTACCCAATTTATTTCATATTTTCGTCATCAAAAGGAAACAGCTTTTGCGTCGCCCTGTTCCCGTAGTTGATTCGCCTTTACAGGTACTTCCTTTTTTTGAGAGATATGAAAAAGTAAATAAATAGATAAATAAACACATAAATAGATGAATAAACAAATAAACAGATAAATAACTAAATAAATAAATACATAGATAAATATAGATAAATAAAATAATGAATAAATAAATAAATGAATGGATATATAAATATATTAATGAATATATAAATAAATAGATAACTAAATAAATAAACAGATAAATAAATATAGATGAATACAGTAATAAACAAATAAACGAATAGATAAATATTAACTAAATCGTGGGACAAAATTGCAAAGTGGCGTGTGAAAATGAAGTAATAAAAGATGGGAATGAAGAGAGAAAGAAGACAAAACTAATCCAACGAAGAGAAGGAATGAGAATTAAATAGTTTTGTGGGCGGTATGATGAAATTGAAAATAATGGATGCAACATAAATCAGTGAAACCTTTAGCAAAATGGCAAATGGCGAGTTAAGATTAAGTGATAAAGGATTGAAATAAAGAAGAGAAAACTAAACCAACGAAGAGAAGGAATAAGGAGGACCGAAGTGCTAAAACTAAGACAAACTAGACCTTAGGTTTCAATCAGTTAATGAGCCAGCCTCCTCTTCCTCATTACTATTCACGAGAATCAATTAATCCCAACTGCTAAACTTACTTCCAGGACAGTTTCTCTCTCAACTGTTGCCTGTTCTATTGATTGCCTGATGTCGGTCTGTGCCTAATTGCTGAGGATGCTGTTCTGCCTGGAAATGGAAGACTGCAGGATCTGCAAAAATACAAAACTGAGAAAAATGGCAGATACTGCAGTTTTCCCTTGCCTTATTACTGATTTTGCAGATGCTGCGAATGGGACCCCGTAAATATTCGTCGAAAGTATTGAAGAATCACGGAAGACTGCAGTATCTGCAAAAATACAAAGCTGAGAAAAATAGTATACACTGCAGTTTTCCCTTGCCTTACCACTGATTTTGCAGATACTGCAAATGGGACCCCCTAAGTACTCTTGGAAAGCATTGAGGAATCATGGAAGACTGCGGTATCTGCAAAAATACAAAACTGAAAAAAATGGTATATACTGCAGTATTCCCTTGCCTTATGCAGATACTGCGAATGGGACCCCCTAAATACTCGTGGGAAGCATTGAGGAATCACGGAAGACTGCAGTATCTGCAAAAATACAAAACTGAGAAAAATGGTATATGCTGCAGTTTTCCCTTGCTTTACTACTGATTTTGCAGATACTGCAAATGGGACCTCCTAAATAAAGCATTGAAGAATCATTCTGAAACTGCAGTAACTGTGTATTAGTGTTTCACGAGCCCAATAGGTGTCATATCTCAATTTCGAAAATTTTGCAGATACTGCAGTTTTCCCTTGCCTTACCACTGATTTTGCAGATACTGCAAATGGGACCCCCTAAGTACTCTTGGAAAGCATTGAAGAATCATGGAAGACTGCAGTATCTGCAAAAATACAAAACTGAGAAAAGTGGTAGATACTGCAGTTTTCCCTTGACTTACCAGAGAATTTGCAGATACTACGAATGGGACTCCCTAAATACTCGTGGAAAGCATTGAGGAATCATGGAAGACTGCAGCATCTGCAAAAATACAAAACTGAGAAAAATGGTAGATAGTGCAGTATTCCCTTGCCTTATCACTGATTTTGCAGATACTGCGAATCTTCTTCTTCTTCCCAACTTGTTCCCATTTTTATATGGGGTCGCCGTGATGTCTTCTTTTGAAGGACTTTGATTTGACTTTTGGGGTAGACTTTGTAGTCCCGATCGGCTGCCCTGCCTGACATCGCTTAGACTCTGGTTTGCAGATATTGCGAATGGGACCCCCTAAATACTCGTGGAAGGCATTGAAGAATCATGGAAGACTGCAGTATCTGTAAAAATTCAAAACTGAGAAAAATGGCAGATACTGCAGTTTTCCCTTGCCTTACTACTGATTTTGCAGATACTGCGAATGGAACCCCCTAAATACTCGTGGAAAGCATTGAAGAATCACGAAAGACTGCAGTATCTGCAAAAATACAAAATTGAAAAGAATGGTATATACTGCAGTTTTCCCTTGCCTTACTACTGATTTTGCAGACACTGCAAATGGAACCTCCTAAACAAAGCATTGAAGAATCATTCTGAAACTGCAGTAACTTGTGTATTAGTGTTTCACGAGCCCAGTAGGTGGCATATCTCAATTTCGAAAATTTTGCAGATACTGCAGTTTTCCATTTTAGGGCAATATTCAGATCTTAAGGGAATCGATGGTAGATAAATATGTACATAGGCTGTGTGAAAAGTGATAATTTATGGAGATGAACAACAGTAATTTGCGTTACTCATATATTTCTCATTGGATGTAAAAAATATTTACGTTTCATGTCGTCTTTCATATTCCGTGATTTTGTGAAATTATCATTTAAATTTGACTTCAAAGCTTCTTGTATATCACAGTTGTAATCTTATTTTATATATTATTCTTGGGTATATGTTACTGACCTGTGATATTTCGTGTGAAACTGTCATTAATATTGTACAGAAATAATTGTAACGGGAAGCTTATATTTGCAGTGGGAATCGTACAAAGTTGTCAGTATGGAAGTAATCTGATAGCAAAAAAAAATGAGAATTTATAATGAATATAGAAATAGATGAATAAATAGATAACTATGTTGTGAATAACTAAACAATGAAATATGTATATATATAATATATATGTGTGTATATATATACATATATATACATTATATATATATATATATATATATATATATATATATATATATATATATATATATATATATATATATATATATATATCAGGACAGGGGTGACAAGGAGATAGTCGGTCATCTGTAGGTGGTATTTATTTGCCGACGCGTTTCGTAACACATTGTTACATCATCAAGGCTAAAAGGAAAATTTACAAATTAAAATACATGGAATAAAACTAACGACTTCAAGAGTCTCAACATGCTATATAAATATACATTAAAACCAGACAATTCATAAAATATGCACCTGCTAGACTAAAAGGTTGAGGACTGAATGACTAAAAGGGAAAAGGCAGCAAAAAAAAGCTCATCCCAGATACAACTGAACAGATTTGGTGTGTGATTCAACATAAACTAGCTGTTTTATGAATAACGATTCCAAAATGAGTAGTTCAGTGGATGACTTGTTTGGCCCAAAACTGAGAAGTCAGAATAATTAATACTTGTCCATATCCCCTTTGAATGGTTCTAATATCAGAAACCATTCAAATATATGTAATCTAGCAAGTGCTAATTATTCTGACTTCTCTTGTTTTAATGCCAAATAAGTCATCCACACGAACTACTCATTTTGGAATCGTTATTCATAAAACAGCTAGTTCCCTGTTGAACTCACACACCACCTCTGTTCAGTTGTATCTGGCCGAGCCAGTTTTAATTGCTGCTTTCCTTTTCCCTTTTAGTCATTCAGTCTTCGACCTTTTAGTCTAGCAGGTGCTTTTATAAATTGTCTTGTTTTAATGTATGATTTATATAGCATGTTGAGACTCTTGAAGTCGTTAGATTTATTCCATGTATTTTAATTTGTAAATTTTCCTTTTTATATATATATATATATGATATATATATATAATATATTATAAATGCGTCGGCAAATATATATACCACCTATAGATGACCGACTATATATGGTCATATATCGAGATATGCTGTGGCCTATATATAACTATATATATATATATATATATATATATATATATATATATATATATATATATATATATATATATATATATATATATTAGCTTAATGATAAATAATATTGCCAAGACCAGGAAGAACATTCTTTATTGTACGAGCTTTCGAGGTATAAAACCTCATCATCAGGCTGGAAAAACCGACAAGGATGAGAATCAATAAAATTACAATAAAATGAATTGTCATAATAAATCTTCAGCAAAAATACTAACGAAATATATAAAATGAACAAGTAAATACAAACTAAAAGGATGAGACGTAAAATAACGAAAAATTAAAAACACAAACATAAAAATATGAAAATAAAACTAAGGTGAAATGTAAACAAACTACCACTCTCAAATTAAAATATTTAACGACCTAATTGAGTACCTACTATGAAATTACACGATAGCTAGTTGAATACCAGACGAGTTGTTGTTCAATTCCGGCTTCATCTTTTTAATAGTCAGCGACTCTGAAATTAAAAGGTCCAGTCTATTTGAACAAAAAGACTGTACCCGAAATCTCTTCATAGTAGTAACCGCAAGACTTTCATCCAAGAAGACCCTCCAAACGTGCTATCGAGAAAATAGAAAAACAACGTCTACATATATAAAAAAGATTACGAAATTAACCGACGTTTTCCGAAAACGTTTCAGATAATGTAATTTTATGCCTTTTTCGATAAAGGTTTTTCCATAAAGGCCGTAACTCATGTATGGGATGCCGATAATCTCTTATATGAGATTTTGGGGTGACTTTTTTGGGGGGCCGGGTAATGAAGCGGAAATTTTGGGGTTTGATAGTCTTTTGTTTTGTATATGTATGTGTGTATGTATTTATATATACAGTATATATGTCTAGATATGTTTCTAAATATATATATACATATATATATAAATATATATAAATTTATGTACATATATATTTATAAATATTTATATATATATATATATATATATATATATATATATATATATATATATATATATATATATATATATATATATATATATATATATATATATATAAAGAGAGAGAGAGAGAGAGAGAGAGAGAGAGAGAGAGAGATTTCAGAAAGTAAACCCACATACGGATATGCTCTCTAACTCATACACGTAGCACGCAATTGTTATAGGTCTAAAAACAATCCATCTCTCTCTCTCTCTCTCTCTCTCTCTCTCTCTCTCTCTCTCTCTCTCTCTCTCTCTCTCTCTCTCTCAATCAGGCTCGTGTTTACATAATCCTCAGACTGAAACTCCCGGATAAACATTTAGCAAAAGCAAATCTGAAAATTCGTGTTTTGGAATCATATTGAAAAAAAACTCTGATTATGTTTGTGTTAGATTATAACCACTGAATTACTACTGGGCAGATACAGCCACTGAGCATTGATGTGCATTCATTATATCGAGTCATTATTCTGTAGCTCTGAATTACAATGAGTTGTGATTGGGCGTATTGTATTCAGCAATCAGTTGTGGTTTGTTATTTTTTGGTAATCTTCTTGGATGAATTGATTTTTTTATGTGATTCGGTTCGTATATGTATATATATATATATATATATATATATATATATATATATATATATATATATATATATATATATATATATATGTATATATATATATATATATATATATATATATATATATGTATATAATATATGACAGAGAGAGAGAGAGAGAGAGAGAGAGAGAGAGAGAGAGAGAGAGAGTTAAACAAACTAACGAAATGTGTATTTTACATAAATAAAATGGGTAATTATTTTATCGAATAACTACGATCAACAGTACATATGTATACATGAATAATTACATTTTATGGAGAGAGAGAGAGAGAGAGAGAGAGAGAGAGAGAGAGAGAGAGAGAGAGAGAGAGAGAGAGAGAGAGAGAGAGAGAGATAATCATCACCCCACCCTTACTTACAAACCCTTGTATTCACTATTATCACAACCACTTACAAAAAAAAATTCTTATCCTACGCAAATCATCGATTGAAATACCATTATACCTCTCCAACCTTCCATCTTTCGTCATATGTTGTTTGCAAAATTCTCCTCCTCCTCCTCCTCCTCCTCCTCCTCCTCCTCCTCCTCCTCCTCCTCCTCCTCCTCCTCCTCCTCCTCCCTTCTTACTGAAATGCAAGTAAGCTTTATCCAGATGCATTATCAAGGCCTGGGTAAATTTCATCTGCGAATAGTTTCGAAAAAGCTTTATTTTGGGAATTGTTTCTTTGTTTGCATAATTGTTTATGTTTGCAGAGGGATTAAACGAGTGGGTTACGAAGGGTTAGACGTGTGAATGGGTAATTTATTTTAATGGTTGCATTAGTTAGAGAGTGGATGATACAAGTATAAGTTATATTTTGTTTACTCAACAAATTACTGTTGCTTGTTCCATTGTTTACTTTTATAGAGGGATTAAAAGTGCCGATTACTCATTTCTTTTGATGTTCACAATAGTCTGAGAGGGGTTAATTAAGATAAGTCTTCATATCTGCCAAGTATAATTTGCATTTTGATTTCATAATAACTAACTGTTTATTTTTTTTTATATTCGTTCTGTTCTTGGGCGATTTCCAACACGGTTACGTCATCCTATTGAAGCTTCTTTGTAACTTGAAACCTACGACAAGAAACGAACAAATTTGCAAAAACGACAAAATTGCAAAAATTGCTCTGCCATTTCAACTTTGACCTGTCAACGCCACGCTTACCGACCAACCAATCGCCAATCCCGGATTATGACGACTTCCGGCCTAAAAGTCGCTCAGAGAGAGGCGAATGATTGCAGGCGATTAGATTAATCCTCCTGTGGATTAATGGGATTCCATCTGCTTTTGTGAAACGTAATTAAGTCTTAGGGAGTGAGGGACTCACCCACTGTACAGCAGAAGGGCATTAGAATATTATTTCCACAATTTTCTAGACTAGGCTTCGTATAATCAGTGATTTAATTGTTGAAAGTAATCCCATTTGTTCATAGAGGATTTACATAGAACACAGATCCTGACCTTGGTGATTTTTTTGGTGAAAGTAATCCCATTTGTTTATAGCGGATTTACATAGAGAACAGATCCTGACCTTGGTGGTTTTTTGGGGGTGAAAGTAATCCCATTTTTTCATAGCGGATTTACAGAGAGAACAGATCCTGACCTTGGTGATTTTTTTGGTGTGAAAGTAATCCCATTTGTTCATAGAAGATTTACATAGAGAACAGATCCTGACCTTGGTGATTTTTTGGTGTGAAAGTAATCCCATTTGTTCATAGCGGATTCACGGAGAGAACAGGAATGGTGATTTTCTGGTTGAAAGTGATCTTACTTGTTAATCGCGGATTTACAGAGAGAACCGGTCCTGACTTTGGTGATTTTTCGGGTGAAAGTAATCCCATTTGTTCACACGATTTACAGAAAGAACAGATCCCTAAAATATATTTTCACCGGAATGCATTTCAATATTATTTCCACAATTTTACAGACTAATCTTCAGATACTCAGTAATTTTTTGGGTGAAAGTAATCCCATTTGTTCACACGGATTTACAGAAAGAACAGATCCCTAAAATATATTTTCATC
This sequence comes from Macrobrachium rosenbergii, assembly GCF_040412425.1. Lineage (NCBI taxonomy): Eukaryota > Metazoa > Arthropoda > Malacostraca > Decapoda > Palaemonidae > Macrobrachium > Macrobrachium rosenbergii. The sequence continues at coordinate 25,142,383 of NC_089780.1, read as the reverse complement.
AAAAGGCATTACAACATTATTTCCACAATTTTACCGACTAAGCTTCGGATACTCGGTGGTTTTTAGGTGAAAGTAATCCCATGTGTTAATAGCGGATTTACGGAGGGACTGAACACTTAAAATGCATTTCCATTGTCTGTGAACTATTGCATCCTACAGTTCGTTGTATTCAGCAGCCAACAAAGGAGATTTATCAAAATAGTTACTACAGCCGGAGTCGATCCTTGAAAAATGTTTCCATTTCCAAGAAACTATTGTATCCTACAACTTGCTATATTCACGAACGAACAAAGCCCATAGGGTGGTAGCGCCGTTAGTGCACCTCATGCGGTGCACTGTAGGCAATTAAGGTTGTTTGCAGCGTGCCTTCGGCCCCTAGCTGCAACCCCTTTATTTCCCTTTACTGCACCTCCTTTCATATTCTCTTTCTTCTATCCTACTTCCACACCTCTCCTGACAATTGATTCATAGTGCAACTGCGAGGTTTTCCTTCTGTTACACCTTTCGAACTTTTACTGTCAGTTTCCGTTTCAGCGCTGAATGACCTCATTGGTCCCAGTGCTTGGCCTTTGGCATAAATTCTGTATTCGATTCAATTCAATTCAACCAACCAGCAAAGGAGATATATCAAAACAATTAGGATTTATTTCAGTTTCATGATGTTGTCATCACAATACCATCCAAGAATACGCTCCTTTATAAAATCAGAGATTGAATTCAAAGCCTATAAGTTGTAGCCGTTTTTCGTTTTTGTTTAAAGGAGTGCCTAATAATTTTTTTATCTATAATATAGCTTAATTTCTCATTGATGGTAAATAAACAAGGTCCAATATCATCCTTTCCTTGGTATTCGTATGATATGTTTTGCTGGAAATGGCAAAGATGCGCTTCTGATTGATATGATATTTAATCTCGCATGTAAAAGAATTTTATATTTTATTTGTAATTTGTTGCACCGTTCGTAAGGTATTGGAATAAATAAAAAATATATTTTATTTTATATCCTTTTATTGTGTTTTTTTAAATCATTAAAGGAATATCTGATTTTATATCATTGTGTTTTATTAAAAGTGGAATGTCTTTAATTTTATTCCCTTTTATTGAGTCATATTAAAATCAATAAGTATCTTCAAATTTATGTCCTGTTATCGAGGTTTGTCAAAATCAATAAAGAAATATATCCATTTTATATCCTTTTATTGTGTTAAGCAATACCATGATTATGAGATTGGCAATTGTACACTCTTGGCAAATTTATAACAACCAACGGCTAATTTATCTGATAAATAAAATCATAATTAGTGTTTACCCAAATGCTGATAATAACATCACCTTTATACAAAATGAAAATTTAAAGTCTTTTCTTTCGCCCAAATCGTCCAACTGTAAAGAAAGGCCCAAAAAAAAAAAAATTGTTTGCCCCTTTTGTCCTTTAATCAAAAATAAAAATGTAAAAAATCGTTTTTTTTTTTTTACCAAATCTCAAGAAAGGCGACTGACTCCGTGATCCTTGGTGATGACGTCACTAAGTATTCTCGAAAACTAACGGCTGATATGTCTAATAAATAAAAGCAAAATCATTGTTTGCCCTTATGCTAAGCATAAAAACAGCATCATCTTTAGCCAAAAATTTAAATTTAAAAAGTCACATTATTCGCCCACATCGTCCAACTCTCAAGAAAAGCAACTGACTCCGCGATCCTTGGCGATGACGTCACCAAGGTTTCTCGGCTAGCGAATCCGTCAGCCGGCCAGTTCAATCGCCGGTTACAACGAAGTGTCGTAGTGTTATTTCGTTGATTTGACGACTTGACGACGTCTGTCACGTACGATTCCCCGCTATGTGAAGGAACGGTGCTGTATCTTTGCCGGTTGGATTTATACGATTTGTTTGGTGGCTTGAAGGATGGTCTGCGTGAAACGGATGACTTTTCCAGGACTCGGCAAAAGCTAAGTTTCTTTACGGTTTTATTTTAGCTTGTCAAATTTAAAGTTTTGTGATTTCAGTTAATGGTGTGTTACTCCTTACCGTATTGATGGGTGGGTCTGGGTAGGTAACGTAATGGTATTGTTGTAATCTGCTTTTTTTATGGTGTCTTGAGGTCATTTTTAACTTTTAAAATTGTAGCTTAACAATGGTTTATTTACTGAAATATTTTAGTCTGTTCCCTTGAACTAAGCTTTTATCAACTTTATATTAGAATTGTAGGTTAACTTATTTTTTAATATATTTGTTCAATATATTTGTTCTAATATCTCTTAAACTTCAATTTTGTGAAATTGTACCTTAACTGGACTTTACCATTGATACTTTAATTTTTTCTTGTATCGTCAACTAAGCTATTTCAAATTTAATTTGAAATTTGAGATTAAATTTTATATTTTGTCAATTTTCCTTATTGTTGCACACTAAACTTATGATTAAGCACTTTGATATTTATGGACAACAGTGAATACGTGCCTCTTATATATTTGAATTTGTTTTTTACGAATATTCAGTAAAACTTTAGTTGTGTGGCATTGCCCTAGTTCAATTTTTCACTTCGAGGCCGTGAAACTCCAGCAGGAAATTGTTCAGCTATTTGTGTACTAAAATTTAATATGTTTCAGGATCAGGAGGCTTCTGATGTTCCATAAAGGTATTTTAATCTGTAATTATTTTGAAGTTAGTATGTGCCGGGTTAAACTTTGCGTGACTTGTTAAAAGCCTGCCAAAAGCCTGCCTTGTTGAAAGTTAAATGTTTTAAAGATATGACTGGTTATAGGTATTAAAGATGGTTGATATAATGCTTTGCCAAACTTAAGAGCACTTTCGTAAAGAGCATTTATATTAGCTTTTAATCTTACAAATGACTGGCTATAAGTTTTTAGATATTAAGGCAAATTCATTCACTTTTCTATTAATTTCAAACCACTTAGTTTTTCTTGAAATCCATGACTCTTTGAAGCAGTCCAGTTATGACTGGGTATTGGTTATATTTAAGAAAACAAAAGCCACATACAGCTTTACTAACTAAAAATTATTCCAGACTGATAATCCAGCCAGTTTTACGAAGGAACTTTGAAGGCTAACTGAAGTCAGTTCTCACATTTTTATATTTTTTGAATTAAAAACCAAACCATATCTGCTTTTAAGTTTAAAACCACTTCCAGATTTTGGTGAAATCCTTGCCCCTGTACGAAGCAACTTTGAGGAATACCCAAGTCTCAATTCTCAAGCCAGGATCATTGATCTCGAATGCACAATGGACTCGCTCTCCCCTTCCCAGTTATTGCTCAAGAGAACACCAGGTGAGATTTTAAAAACTCCCAACCTCCACCCCTACAGGGGCAGTGCCCCTGTTGGGGTGGAGGGAACCTCCCATACCATGTCCATAGGTCGTAAGACCTGTGGACACGCGTATGGGAGGTTCAGGTTTTGTACGTCTTTAGTGATAAGTTGTATTTTTAAACTGAAATTTTTAAAGTTAACGTTCCTTAACTTGGTTTCTTGTTTTAAGTTTTGATAATCGGCTTTGAATTTAAGTTAAAAATTATCTTTGAGTATTAAATTTAAATATTTTTGAGTTAACGTTCGTTACCTTGATTTGTTTTAAGTTTTAATAATTAACTTTAAATTATTTTATTTAAACTTTACGCTGTTAAATAACTGTATTTAAATATTTTAGTTAACTTTATTAAACATTCTGAATTTAAACGCTATATGATTGTCATCTTTTAGGTTTGCTGTTTTTAGTAAAGTCTTTTTAACGTAACTATTAGTGTAGCATTTTAAGTTTGTTTTTGAGTTTTGGTAATAAGTTAGTACAGTTAACGTAAGGTTTCAAGATTTTTAATTTTTGTTCGATTGTAGATTTTATCTTTTATTGTAAATTTTAACAATTAACAACCTTTTAATAAGTTTTGCAATTTCACGTTCGCTAATGAAAATAGTGCACCACTGTTTTAACGTAAGATTCTAAATATTTCGTGAGATTTAAGTTAATATTACGTCAATTAAATTTAATTATTCCGGTAGATCTAAGTAATAGATACACGGCTGGTATTTAGCGAAAAATGGCAGTTTCTTATAGTATTTTGGTTGCTCATTTACAACTTAACGTTTTTGGGGGGTCGGCTGTAATTAACCTGTAACCCCTGAAGTCCAACCAACAAGGAGTTTCCATACGCAATCTTCACAAGACAGAGCACGGCTACGTCTGTTTCGAAGGGTTCATATCCCGTCCGGCAAGTGCAATAACTTGTGAACGCATGGGTAGCCCCCACCAACCCCGGGCCAGTTCTAAACACGGCGAAGGGACATTCCATTCGGCCGACTAACAAATGCACCGCCAGTGTCAGAAGCCCTAAAAGCGTAGAAAAAACCAGTTTCTAAGTTATTGCACGTGCCGGACGGGATATGAACCGTTTGAAACACTTAGCCGTGCTCTGTCTTGAAGATCGCGTATGGAAACCCCTTGTTGGATGAACTTCAGGGGTTAGAGGTTAATTACAGTCGACCCCCAAAAAATGTTAAATTGTAAATAAACAACCAAAATACTGTAAAACTGCCACTTCTCGCTAAATACCCGAAGTGTATCTATTACTTAGAAATACCGTATTTCAAGTTAAGTAATTATTACTTCTGCACTCAACTTAGGAGGACGTTAACTTTGAAAATGTTTTTCAGGTAGCTTTTAGGTAATTCATTGCTTTGAACATTCAAAATTTAACGTTAGTTATTTGCAACTTTTAGCTTTGATTTTGAAGCTTGATTTAACGTTTATAGTTAGAACACTTTGTTCAAATTCAGTTGTCAATTTAAAGCTTATAACTTGCAGCTTATTACTTTTACTTTTAATATTTATATTTTGTATTTAACGTAAATTCTTTGTTCATGGTTCAAATTACCGTAACTCAATTTTTAAATCTTGTATCTTTAGTGATATTCATGCCAGTAATACAATCAGCAAGCCTCTATTTTCACTATTAATACAATAGCCTAATGCAGTAGACTTCTGCGTAGCTGGTGCGTTTTTACAATAAAACCTGTCACTATAATACAATATGCCGTTATTTATCAGAGGTAAATTGACCTGTAGTTCTGCTTTAGTTTTTCCTGACCCCTCGACCTCTTGCACGGTTGTTTGTGGTCACTTCGCTGGTTAACACTTGAGGTACCTTAGGTCCCCTGGTTTGTTAGTTTTTTTTCTGGTGTTTATGATTTTTGCTCTGGTTAGAGGCTTCATGTAAGTCGTTGGTTTGTGTAAGATAATTGCTTTGACTTGTTTAAGCTCAAACCTTGTTTTACAGAAATTATAAGGATCTTGGTTTTGAAGTGGTTTTATATTTCAGTATTTTCTTTGTTCTGGTCAGAGGCTTTATGAAAGTGGATGGTTTGTGTAGGAGAAAATTTTGAGTACGCTGAATCTTTATCTATAGAGTAGGTTTTAGATTAGTTCTTTTTAAGAATATTGATTTTACGTGGTGTATGACTTACATAAATATTTTTATGTAAATATATTTTGGTTACTGACTTGACAAGGATCGTAGATTTGTTCATTAAATTAAAAGTTTGTATTAAATATACTTGTTTCCGATCTTACAAGGACTTTAAGATATTGTTCCTTGGCTTTAATTTTTTTTTTGTTTACATAAGTACAAAGTTTTCTGCCGCAGTTTTTTCCTTTTCAGGACGTTTACCGGAACAGCCGCTTGAAAGGCAAATTACACTTGTTACACCACAACTCTTCCGTTGCGTGTGCTACGTAATTATTTTGGACGAGGTGAGACTGGAGCCTGGCGTTACTGATATGCTTCCTAATATGCCACAAGTTTCCTGCACTGAATGTTCAAAGGTGTAATTAATTATGACTTTAAAGGTGGTGTTAATGGCGCTTCAAAGTGTAGTATGAACTTTCAAATGTGTAATTAGTTACCCGACACTTCAATAAATGGTATAAATGGTATTAAATGATGCACATGTAAATATGAATGTTCTTACCTTCAGCAATAGTGATTGCAAACTAAGTTTTAACTTTTCTGATTTTAATATCTACAGAGCTTTTACGGTACTGGGTTTTGAAATATTAAGAATTTACTTAAATATTCGAATTTTCAGAGGTAAAATACATATACCGTCACTTGGTAATATTTAAGGAAAGTATTTATACACTAAAGCAAACACTGGTTTATTTTTTATAACTAGTAAATCCTGCAAATCCTGCTAAATTCTGATCTAATTTAAATGTTTTAACTACCTGAGTTTATGGTAGTATTGAAAATTTAGGATTATTTCTCGGAAAGGAATCCAGCTGTAAACTAGAAAAATTGAGTTGTATATTTATTGCTAGCTACTTAACATACTTCATGTTAATAGTATGTTGACAATTCGTGCCACCAGCAAGAATGAATCTTCTGCACACCAGGAACAAAGCATTGTATTTTAAAAGTGAGTTTTAAAGTTAAATTACTGCATTACTGCTGACGGTTAAAGCCCTGTTCACACCAGCGGGCACTGACCGACGGGCAAACACTGTTCCCATAACCTAACCCGTTCCACTATACCGACCGAGTATGGAGCCAGAACGGTGCTTGTCTGGTAACACTGCTTCAGAAGCGAGAGAGAATTATATAGCTGGATGTGGCCGACGGGCATGCTCGCTAGTGTGGGCAGGCCATTAAACTTTATTGCTTTCACTTTAGTTCGGATAATTGAGTGGAACATGTATGTACATATGAAAGCCATTGTTCTTGAAAGTTTAACCTTTTTATTAAAAAGCTGATACAGGATAGATATTTGTCGATGTGTTCGATGAAATGGATAAGGTAATAAACACTCGGAAAATAGATGGTTTGTTTGAAAGGGACAGTTAAGTTATTTATGTCTTAAGTAGATGTGACTAAGGGTACCAGGTGAAATAGCTAATCCATAAAGCAAAGTTAAAAAGTTGCACAGGAGTTTTTTTTAATAAGCTGAATATGGGATTGACTGGTAGTTACTTGTGCGTTATAGGCTTAGTCTGATACGACACTAATAGTTCTACGTTAAGACAGATTCTCGTCTAGTGTTAAAATCATTCGCTGTCTCCTGGGCAATGTAATTTTCGGCAACCAATGAAGATGAAGATTTTTGAGTGAAAATAGTTCTCTGGTCATATAAAGCGTTTACTGGTAGACTGCATTGTTATACACTCAGCAGTAAGTTAAGAGTCGCTGTCCATTTGCCGCAATTTTCGGTTCGTAACATGGTCAAATGACTTTGATATTTAGGGTATTAATAATGAAATCTGGGTCAAGAGAACTGGTAAGGGATTCGGAGCCGATGCAACACGGTTTTTCGGCAACACCTTTTTATCAAATCGTCGGATAAAGGTGAAAGTTGGTAAATGTATATTTTATAACCCTACCTATTTTTTGTAAGTACTTAGTTCCGAAGTTCAGTAGTTCTGGTATTTGTTTCCTATGCCAAAGCCATCAAATTCTCGGGTAAGGGTTTTGAACACAATAGTGACGTTGACCTGTGACGTCAACCTGTGACGTCATGAGGCTCCACCCACAGTGAAAAGTTTATAAAGGGAAAACTTCACTTCGCTGTGGCTCTGCCCACTTGCTGGTGACATATTCACTAATTGATATTAGTACCCATTCAAGTCTTCATCGACATTAATGGTGGCGAGCATTCTCAGTAATTTTATCATTATTATTATTTTGTGGAGGCTTCATAGCAACTTCCACAGCAGTTGTTGGGACAAAGGCTGCGTCCGCACGGTCGAGCTTTGTTCGACGAACTTTGTCCGGTGTGACGTCAGAAGCGGGCAAAGTTGACTTTGCTCGCTGTTTCTCCGCTTCTGACGTCACATCGGACAAAGTTCGTCGAACAAAGCTCGATCGTGTGGACGCAGCTTAAGTTATTAGCTTGGAATTCTTCCATTTTCTTGATATTCGTATTGTTTCTACCCCACAAATAATTCAGTGCATATAATTCAACCACACAATGAACCAGTCTATAGTTCATTTGTTAGCTCTACTTCTATTCAGGTCGGGAATACAAAGACAGTTTTGTTTTACCCCAAGTTTCGACGCTATAGCCATCTATTTGCAGCAAGTTAGGAACGGTCACTACAAGTAGAATTCAAATGAAAAACAATACCTCATTTCCCTCAATTGTTGGAGGTGTAAAGGTCAACGCCATTGTTTTATTTCAGTTAATGTAACCCATTTCTATTTTTTTATATATATCATACAGCACCCTAAACAGCGCTCGTATAGCCTGCTCGCTGCAAATGAAAGGTAATGGTAGGAGTCAAGATTTTGAGGGCAAACTATAATTTACCTACTTAATATCAGTCAATTGTAACACGATTTATATTGATATGCATGGAAAGGAAAATATAATGAAATCAGTTTGAATGAGGAACATTGTTATAATCATTGTTTTAATAAATGTTTTAGATGTACAGATAAAACGTCTAATGCTTTACATAATTTATTTACAAAATGTCTTCATCGTCACTCTCAAGGAAGATGACTCATCAGTCCATTCACCACCTACCTGATGGATGGGCGGAGCCTCATGACGCCTTGCCACGGGTCTTCCGCTTGTATACAAAGTGGCAGGCTATTACCTACATAGTAGTACAAATGCAGTTTGCAACCACGGGGGCAACCTGATTATTGTTTTAGGATCCCATTGGCTGTGATTTTCTTTACGGTTCCGGCATTTTCTCGGTTCGACATTCATTTTACTCTATAAATATCAAAACTATCGAACTTTGTATCTAAATGATACTTGCAAAAATTAGTTAGGGTTATAAAATATACACTTTCCAACTTTCACCTTTATCCGATGTTTTGATAAAAAGCCGTTGCCGAAAAACCGTGTTTCATCGGCTCTGAATCCCTTAGTAGTGAAACAAATTCTTAAGTGTCCCCATAAGCTGTAACTAAATATCGTTAACAGAAAGGAGCTGGAGTGAGTTCACTGGGCACGTTTGAAGCCTTCATATCAAACTAATTTATCTTAGTATACCTTGTCTGGGGACTTGATATAATTGACACCCAAAACAGCATCTCTGTGGAAATGCCTAACATATGGAGAAAATTAACTTGAAGGTTATCGTTATCGTGTGTGTGTGTGTGTGTGTGCTTGCGTGCGTTTTCAGACACGAACACAAAAGACAAAGAGCCAAAGCGTAGTAACAGTTACATAAGGATCAAAATATTCAAGATTTTCAAGTCTTTCTATAATTTGGTAAACTCAAATTTAAAAAAAAAGGGTAATGAAATAGGAGTACACATACCCAAGTTTCTCCCCATCTCTTGATGATTTGGTCAACCAACTTAAAAAAAAAAATCAGTGTAATTAACGAATTTTTAGTAAAAACAAGTATCGCTGAAAATACAAAAAATGAGTAAACCTGTAAACCAAGTAAGGATAAAACAAAGAATAATATCATTTTGGGAGGACGCTCCCTTCCTTTCGCATCTTGGGCTAAGTAGAAACTCAAACTGTCTCCTTTGCAGGCGTCTGGTTCCCATCATATGCAAGTTTTAAAAAATCCTCCTCCTCCTCCTCCTCCTCCTCCTCCTCCTCCTCCTCCTCCTCCTCCTCCTCCTCCTCCTCCTCCTCCTCCTCCTCCTCCTCCTCCTCCTCCTCCTCCTCCTCCTCCTCCTCCTCAAATGCAACTCAGTCAGTCCTCCTCTTGAAGCTGGGATCATTTTCGGCTGGGATTTAGGAGCTGAAGATCTTGCTTCGTTCTGTTGTTTGTTGTTGTTATAATTGTTGTTTTTCAAAGACTCGGTTGTTGAATGTGGGGTGTTTTGACTGGGCTGTCTACTTCTGTAGAGTCCTATTAATTTTCTTAGGTTGTCTTTATTTGCTTTATCTTGATTTTCTTTCTCATGTTCCTTGCTTTAGTTTTTTTATTTTTTATTTTTTTGGGGGGGTTTTCAGTGCTACTCGTTACTGAAATCTCATCATTTGAGTAATTTTTTTTTATTAAAGTTTACAAAATTAAGGGCCTTTAACTACAAAAGCAGCAAATTCAGCAATAATAATAATAATAATAATTATAATAATAATAATAATAATAATAATAATAATAATAATTATTATTATTATTATTATTATTATTATTATATATTAATAATAATAATAATAATAATAATAATAATAATAATAATAATAATAATAATAATAATAATAATAATGCTTAGTCCTCAGGTATCCATTTATTTTACTTCCAACAACTTTCATTTTCTGAATTTTGTACCTAACCAATTTGCTCTGAAATAACTAAGTTTTGTGGCGTCACTTTTAGAAGCCATAAATCAGTCAATATTTACATTTTTTTTTTTTTTTAATTTCAGCAACTTTCATTTTCTCAATTTCGTATCCTACCAATTACCTTTGAAATAATTAAGTGGTGTGACGCCAGTTTTATAGCAGCCATAAATCAATCCCCCGTAGGTGGGATAGTGCCGTCAATGCACCTCATGCGGTGCACTGTAGGCAAAACCTAAGGTTCTTTGCAGCGTGCCCTCTGTCCCTAGCTGCAACCCCTTTCGTTCCTTTCACTGTAGCTCCTTTCATATTCTTTTTCTTTCATCTTATTTTCCACCCTCTCCTAACAGTTGATTTATAGCACAACTGCGAGGTCTTCCTCCTGTTACACCTTTCAAACCTTTTACTGTCAATTTCCGTTTCAGCTCTGAATGACCTCATAGGTCGCAGTGCATGGCCTTTGGCCTAAATTCTATATTCAGTTCAATACAGTTCATAAATCAGTCAATAATTGTAAGTTCGACAATGGCGACCGTCCGGATTAAACCAAATTTCAACCAAAAATTTCATCAAAAGCTCAAATGTAAACTACTGACTTAACTACAAACGCTCAGTTTACCGAATAGCCAGTCGCTATTATTCCCGGGATTTGGACGACTTTTCCCCAATCAGTCGTTCGAAGAGAAGCGATTACGTTAATCCTCCTCTGCTGAGCGAGTGTTAATTGGGATTTTCTGGAGCCTAGTCGTGTTGAAATGAAAATAAATCCAGTAATGTTTCTCTTAAAACCAAAGGGAAGACACTTAGTCGTCCAGAGGCTTTTAGTGTTGTTTCCCTCTGCTTATTGTGTTGTGATGACAGTATTGTTTCTCATAAGTCGCCCAGAAGGTTTGAGTGTTGTTTCTCGCTGCGTAATGTGATGGAATTAGAATGGTGTTTTTCTCAAATTTGAAGGAACAACTCATACCCATCCAAAAGGCGTTATAGTGTTGTCTCTTACATCTTATCGTGATGAGGTTTCTGAATCAAAATCATTTTGTGGATAAAACGAGCAACCTCCTTTTCACAACGGATTTAAAGAGAGGTTAACGTAGATCTTTATTATACAACTCATGTATTAGTCCTGCATATTATAAACACAACATATATCCCACAGGCTTTTTAGTTTTCTGTAAAAGATAACTATTGTGCCGGCTTTGTCTGTCCGTCCGCACTTTTTTCTGTCCGCACATTTTTTGTCCGCCCCAGATCATAAAAACTACTGAGGCTAGAGGGCTGCAAATTGGCATGTTAATCATCCATTCTCCAGTCATCAAACATACCAAATTGCAGGTTAAAGTTAGCCATAATCGTGCTTCTGGTAACGATATAAGACTGGCCACTTCCGGGCCGTGGTTAAAGTTTCATGGGCCGCGGCTCATACGGCATTATACCGAGACCACCGAAAGATAGATCTATTTTCGGTGGCCTTGATTATACGCTGTAACGTCTGTACAGAAAACTCTAGTGCTCCGAAGATATTTCGGTGCATTTTTTACTTGTTTTAATTTCACAGCCAGTACGCCAGTCAAGATGTAAGTCTATATCTTGCGTCGTAACATTTGAGTAATATCTCTCTCACATAAAATAGATTCCATGTTCAGACTGACTCTAAGTCCACTACTGAATTTAATCGGAAAACGTCATGTCAATATTTTTTTTTATAAATTTATGATACAATATTTCATCACCTTTAAACTATTTATGTTGTCTTTTTCTCTCTCGTCGATTTATAAATCTAGTACTCCAGTCTTTCAATGTCATTCTCTCAGTAAATATTAATGTGAAACCGGAATCAAGTAAAAGCTTATAGCAATAACAAAAGGATGAAGCATATGTCAGGTGTTGTTCTGTCGTATATCAAAACATGTATAGGAAACAGAGTTCTAAAGCAACATTATCAGTGTTGAATTATAAGCTAAGAGAATATTTTGGATTGATGTCAATAAAACTATATGTGTTTAAGTCATTGTATTTTATATGATTTTATTATTATTATTATTATTATTATTATTATTATTATTATTATTATTATTATTATTATTATTGCTCGAACTACGTTAATTCAATATGACATGCCTGCTGAATTCGGAATGTGAATAATATATGTAAATATGCAGAATACAATTGGACGAAGTGATAAAAATAATTAAGTATCAAGTACCTCTTTCGATGGGTGAGAGCTAAACCTCTCTCTCTCTCTCTCTCTCTCTCTCTCTCTCTCTCTCTCTCTCTCTCTCTCTCTCTCTCTGTACTTACCTATCTATTTGTCTGTCTTTTCAGTATCTGTTTCCGTGGGTAGAATCTAAAATTCTCTCTCTCTCTCTCTCTCTCTCTCTCTCTCTCTCTCTCTCTCTCTCTCTCTCTCTCTCTCTCTCTCTCTCTCTCTTTTCACCTTTACATACGTCATCATGTTAGCCACAATCAGTGTAATAGTCATAACCATTTCAAATATTAAAGACAGGGTAAAATGATACCTTGATTTTGCTTGCAAGCATAACGTTTCCAACAGTGCTTTCAAATTCACTATGCCACAACCATCACTATAACCGTCACCATCTCTCCTTCAAGAAACAATGAATATTCAAGTAAAGCATACACTTAATAGTGAGCCCTGGGAAATTAAAACAATATAGGAGGTCAGTGACACCTAGTCATTTGCTTGCAAGCATAACGTTTTCCACAGTGCTTTCAAATTCGCTATGACCATCATTCACTATAGCAGTTATCACTATGACGTAATGGTGAGCCGTGAGAAATTAATATAGGAAGCAAGTGACACCAACTTTTGCTTGCAAGCATAACGTTTTCCACAGAGCTTTCAAATTCACTGTACCCTTACTCATCACTATAACCTTCACCATCCCTCCTTCAGGAAACAGTGAATATTCAAGTAAAGCATACACTTGATAGTGAGCCATGGAGGAATGAATATAATATTCGAAATATCCCAACACATGATAATGTAAGGGAAAAAAATGATGATTGATCATTGTTTAACCGAAGGGGAAGCTGACAGCAGTTGATAAATGACTCTCGGAAGTTGATGGATTGAAGGTTACACATTTACGAAGGAGAATGTACGCCCGGTCACGTACAGGTAATCACTTATTATTAATTCAGCAGTTTTTGTAACGTGGCACAGAAAGTGTATTTCCGAAGGAGGTGGTGATTAAGTGGTATGCAATGTCACGTCACGTGTTTTGTTTTCGCTGGAGTTTCTGACGGTTTGTTTCGTGGTGAGTGAGAAGTAAGGAATAATTCGTGAGACAGGAAATAGAAAAAAAAATAGAAATGGATACGACATAAATTTATTCCAGTTTCGTGATGTGTGACAAGTTGGGAATAATTCGTGAGAGAGGGGAAAAAAATAGAAATGGGTACGCCATAGATTTATTCCAGTTGCGTGATGAGTGACAAGTTGGGAATAATTCGTGAGAGAGGAAATAAACCGTAGAAATGGATGAGCCATAGATTTATTCCAGTTTGTGTCGTGATCAACGAGAAACAGAGAATACTTTGTGAGAGAGGTACAACAAAGCACACAGATAAGACAGTGAGGTAATATAGATTAGATAACATAAAAAAAGTAAAATAGGTAATGCAGATGAGAGAACAGACTTGTGTTAGCCTGCTTAACACAAAAAGCATTGGCACCAGATTTGTACTTTGAGTGTTCCAACGATTTTAGAATTTGGTCACAACAAAAATAAATACTTATAGAAAACGTTCTTTCATGCTTACAATATCCACCTGTATTTGGAGAAATGCTATTATCCCTTTGTGTGTGTGTGTGTGTATTTCATATTTTTACTCTACCTTTTCAAGAGCAATTAGACACATCAGTGAGCCTGCCATTACCTAGCCTGGTGAAACTCTCTTATATACTATATAGTAACTTCGTTCTGCCTTTCCTAGACTTGCACTCCTGGCCTATGTTTGTTGACAAGCAATCACTCTCTAGAAAACAATTTGCAATCCAGTCTCACAAGTCACAGATACTTTCCTCCCTGCCATGTTTCCCAATCTCGTAATCCTCATCCTTCAAACAAGTTTATTTGAGGGATTTTTAGGGATTATGTATGACGCATTCTTCCTCTTTACCAATCCCCAATCCATTCCCTGTTTTCAACCCACAAATATTCTCCTCCATGGCAAGTTTTTCCAATCTCATAATCTTCCATCCTTCAAATAAATGTTTATTTGAGGGATTATGTGACCCATTCTCCCCCTGTACCAATCCCCAATCCCTTCCCTGTTTTCACGCAATGTAAATTTATTTGAGGGATTGTATGACCCATTCATCCCATTTACCAATCCCAATCCTTCCCATGTTTTCACTCAGTGTAAGTTTAAGTTTATTTTAGGGATTATACGACCGATTCTTCCCCTTTACCAATCTCCAATCCCTTCCCTGTTTTCACTCAATTCAAGTTTATTTGAGGGATTGTATTAGCCATTCATCTCATTTACCAATCCCAATCCCTCCCTTGTTTTCACTCAGTGTAAGTTCAAGTTTATTTTAGGGATTATATGACCCATTCTCCTCCTTTACCAATCCCCAATCCCTTCCCAGCTTTCATTCAATGTTAGGGATTGTGGAGCTATCATTTTACCCCCTTAACAGTGCTTTTACCCGTTCCCTCTACCCGCTGTATTGTGTTTGGTCGAAATCCTTTTCCCATTTTCGTTGTTTTAATCTCCAGAGTTACCCTTTGCAGTTACCCTCTTCCATTGTTTCGGAAAAATAATACCTCTTCATTACGATCGTGGAAGCCTCCTCCTCCTCCTCCTCCTCCTCCTCCTCCTCCTCCTCCTCCTCCTCCTCCTCCTCCTCCTCTTCTTCTTCTTCTTCTTCTTCTTCTTCTTCTTGTTGTTGTTGTTGTTGTTGTTGTTGTTGTTGTTGTTGTTGTTGTTGTTGTTGTTCTTCTTCTTCTTCTTCTTTTTCTTCTTCTTCTTCTTCTTCTTCTTCTTCTTCTTCTTCTCGTTTTCAGTCGGATTCTAATGATGTACTGTAGATATTACTTTCGTGGGAATGGAGGGCTGGGTTTTAATTTCAGATTAATGTGGTTTGTGTTTGTTGTACTTAAATTTTAAATATTCCTCCCCTGATTATAATCATATTCCCTTTTGCTTTCCATTAAAGTCCTTTCAAAATCTGCTGTTTTGTATTTTGACCATCGCGTGTAATAAAATAATTAAATATGAGGATTAAGGGGCATGTATTCTGTATTTTGGAAATATTTAAATGATTTATGAAGATACATGTATTAATGGAGTAATCACATTCAAAATCCCCTTTTGTATTTTGACGTAGCGTTTAATAAAGTAGGTAAAAATTAGGTTCACAGTAGATATATCTTGTATTCTGGAAATATTTGAGTGACATATAAAGATATATTTATTACTGGAGTAATTGCTAAGGAGAGGAAATATCTATTGAGAAAATTAAACTATCCGAAATGAAAGACAGATATATAACGCAATTTTGCCTTTTAGCTTCCTATTTCAGATAGCTTATTTACCAATATAATTTCCCAATATATTTTACTGTACATATATTTCATATATTTTATGTATTAGTATAATTTCCTTTATATTTCCTGTTCAATGCGCCGAAGTTTCTTCGGGGCAATAGAGTTTTCTGTACAGTGTATAATCAAGGCCACCGAAAACAGATCTGTCTTTCGGTGATCTCTGTATAATGCTGTATGAGCCGCGGTCCATGAAACTTCAACCACGGCCAGGTGGTGGCCTGGCCTATATCGTTGCCAGACTCACGATTATAGCTAACTTTAACCTTAAATAAAATAAAAACTACTGAGGCTAGAGGGCTGCAATTTGGTATGTTTGACGATTGGTGGGTGGATGATCAACATACCAATTAGCAGCCCTCAAGCCTCAGTAGTTTTTAAGATCTGAGGTCGGACAGAAAAAGCGCGGACAGAATAAAGTGCGGATGGACAGACAAAGCCAGCACAATAGTTTTCTTTTCAGAAAACTAAAAAATGGCGAATAGATTGGAACGATTTATAGTTTAATATGATATTCACCCTGATAAAAGTCTCTCCCACAACATCTTGTAAGGACGCAAGTTAAATAATTCAAGAATTATGCTTAAGTAAAGGTTATGTCTCTAAATGCAGGATAATTATCAGTTATCTGAGTCTTTTGTAATTATTCACTTGCTGATTATTCGAATAAGTCAACTCAGTGTAAAAATTGTGACTCTCTCTCTCTCTCTCTCTCTCTCTTAAAGGGCTAGAAATTTCCCATGCCTCTCTCTCTCTCTCTCTCTCTCTCTCTCTCTCTCTCTCTCTCTCTCTCTCTCTCTCTCTTCACTAAAGGGCATGAATATTCCCGCCCCCTCTCTCTCTCTCTCTCTCTTTAAAGGGCATAAATATTCCCCCCACTCTCTCTCTCTCTCTCTCTCTCTCTCTCTCTCTCTCTCTCTCTCTCTCTCTCTCTCTCTCTCTCTCTCTCTCTCTCCTTAAAAGGCCAGAATTTTCCCATCTCTCTCTCTCTCTCTCTCTCTCTCTCTCTCTCTCTCTCTCTCTCTCTCTCTCTCTCTCTCTCATATAATTTTAGCCCTTTGCTATAAGTTTTTCTCTCTCATATAATTTCAACCCTTTACTATAAGTCTCTCTCTCTCTCTCTCTCTCTCTCTCTCTCTCTCTCTCTCTCTCTCTCTCTCTCTCTCTCTCTCTCTCTCCATGCAAATCGCTCACTCGCTCCAATGGCTTGTGAACTGAGCTCTCTCTCTCTCTCTCTCTCTCTCTCTCTCTCTCTCTCTCTCTCTCTCTCTCTCTCTCTCTCCTTACGTCTTATTAATTATTCATGTTGGGTGGGTGTCGTCATTCTAATCTCCCTAATGACTTAATGAGGGATTCTCTCCATGTATATTCAATGTCGAAATTTTTAAGCAGTAGTGTTCGAGTTTGTATTGAATCTGTTGGTGATAAAATAATTTTTATAGTATTATTTTGGGTGGCGAAATTTTTAATTAGTATTTAATATGTTGGTGACAAAGTAAGATTATTTCAATTGTAGTATTTTAGGTTTTGTTCGAAAATATTCATAGTCAGGTCTGTTGGTTTTGAAACGAGATTATTTTAAATCAATATTTAGGTTTTGTTTGAAAATATATTTCATTTTAGTAGTAATATTTTCACATTCTGGGAATATTCAGACCAGTAGTTTTAATTTAATCTGTTGGTGTCAAAATAAGGTTATTTTACAGTATGAGTAATATTATATTTTGGTCTTTGTTCGGAGATATTCTTACCCAAATTTGTAATTGAATCTGTTGGTGACTAAATAAGGTTATTTCATGAGTAATATTTTGGGCTTTGTTCCAAAATATTCACAGTCAAAGTTGTATTTGAATCTGCTGGTTATAAAATGAGATTACTTGAATATCAATATTTTGGGCTTTGTTCGAAAATATTCATACTCAAAGTTATATACCGTTTTAGTAGTAATATTTTGGCTTTCTGGGATTATTCAGATCAGTAGTTTTATCTCAGAGTCGTCATTTTCTTAATATTTTTATAGATTAGGAAATTTCAAAGACTTAAATTTATTATAGCAAAGAACTCTGAATTGTGAATTGGAGAGAGAGAGAGAGAGAGAGAGAGAGAGAGAGAGAGAGAGAGAGAGAGAGAGAGAGAGAGAGAGAGACTTGAAATTCTCATCACAGAAAACAGCATTGAGGATCTGATCATAAACATTCACGCGGAGAGAGAAAGAGAGAGAGAGAAATTCCATAGACTTAAAATTCGCATAACAGAAAACTGAATTCTGCCTATGTTAATAAAATATTTAGAGAGAGAGAGAGAGAGAGAGAGAGAGAGAGAGAGAGAGAGAGAGAGAGAGAGAGATTGCATAGACTTAAAATTCACATAGCAGAAAACTCTGAATTGTGCATATGTTAATAAAATATTTACCAGAGAGAGAGAGAGAAACTGCATAGAATTAAAATTCACATAACATAAAACTCTGAATTGTGCATATGTTAATAAAATATTTACGAGTTGGAGAGAGAGAGAGAGAGAGAGAGAGAGAGAGAGAGAGAGAGAGAGAGAGAGAGAGAGAGAGAGACAAAGTTATCAAGAAACTTCTAATGAGGACTCAGTTATCTGCCATCCCTCTCTCCAGACTGAACACGAATTAAGATTGGACGTCTGTCATCTAACAACTGCTCATGTTTCCCTTCCATTTAGTTCAAGGCGCCTGGGGGCTTGAAAAGGTATATATATCAAAGGGTCTACTTTGAAGATTACCTCGCTGGAGGAGGAGGAGGGTTGATGAAAACTTCTTTTTATCCACTCCTCGTGCAGATGGAGGGGGGAAATTGCCCTGAATATTTACGAGAATTGCATATTCATTAGGTCTTAGAGATGGCCTCTAGGTAGATGGTTTCGTAGATGGAGCGATGGGATAGGCTTTTGCAGTAGGGAGATTATGCATTGAAGATAATTAATAGGGAGTAATGTGTCATTAAAATATCAGAAGGGTTTGAGACTCCATAAATGTGTCCTGTAATCTCTTTAAGTAAAAATGTGTTATAAGTTCTCTCCATAGAAACGGAGAGAGAGAGAGAGAGAGAGAGAGAGAGAGAGAGAGAGAGAGAGAGATTCAATGTGTAAAATGACAGGCTCTCTCCATAGAAACAGAGAAAGAGAGAGAGAGAGAGAAATTCAATGTGTAAAATGTGACAGGCTCTCTCCATAGAAACAGAGAGAGAGAGAGAGAGAGAGGGAGAGAGAAATTCAGTGTGTAAAATGTGACAGGCTCTCTCCATAGAAACAGAGAGAGAGACCTTACCTTACAGTTCGTCCGGGTTGCCCCAGGTCCCTCAGTGTGAGGCAAAGAGAGAAAGAGAAACTCAGTGTGTGAAACTGTGACAGCTCTCTCCATAGAACAGAGAGAGAGAGAGAGAATAATTAATTAATTGTTTTTCAGGCAAATAAAGCAAAACAGGAGTATTATAAAATCTCAAAGATATTCGTTACTCAAAAAGCAACAAGATTCAAACAGTATGTCTTGTTGTAATCTGTTAAAGTAAAGACATGTAACAAGCTATCTCCATAGAAACAGAGAGAGAGAGAGAGAGAGAGAGAGAGAGAGAGAGAGAGAGAGAGAGAGAGAGAGAGAGAGAATATTTAGTTAAGGCTTAAGCTTTGGACAAAAAAGGACTTTTCCTTTAAACAGTCATGAAGTAACGAGCGGCTTGGCAGTTACCGAGAAAATTGTGGTGCTTTTAAAAAGAGAGAGAAAGAGAGAGAGAGAGAGTTTCGCTGTTGTTAAGGACAGAATGTATTCTGCAATATTTTGTATTGATTCTCATTTCGAGAGAGATTTGAGAGCTTAATATTCTCATTATTGTTAATAATGATAGATGTGAAAAAAATATTCTCTTTTTTATCCCATACCTTACTTCAGTATTTGTCTACTTCAGTATTTTACTTAGTTATTTTTTGCTTATTTAAATCATATTTATTTTTGCTTATTTAAATATCCTGACATCGAAACATTAAACATTCCGTAACTGTAACATATCCTACTAACATTTCGTAACATCCAATTAAGCATTGACGTCCTTTTGCGTTAGAGAAATATTAATAAAAGGACAAAAAAATGAAAGCTTTCCTCAGTAAAATAAATAAATAAATAAATAAATAAACCCTTTACAGCAAGATCTTTAATAAACGAGAGCTGTCTCCAGGCGAAAGTACAAATATTCCCACTGAGTAAAAAAAAACTTTCCTGCTTTTGAAAGTTGATAAAAAAACATTCAGGATTCGCAGGCAGGAAATAAAAAAAAGTTTCCACTGTTTTTTTTTTGTGGGGAATTTAATCATTCAACCAGATACTTATTTTAAAAAGGATGGGTTTATGGGTGATTTTTTTTTATTTATAAAGGATGGTTCTTTACGGAATAGTACTGACATTTGTTAAAATGTGGATGGGTCGTACAATACTGTATGTTGATAATGGCTGAATTTGTAGTTTAATATATATATATATATATATATATATATATATATATATATATATATATATATATATATTCTATATATATGTATATGTATATATATATTCTTACATACTATATATATACATACACACATATATATATATATATATATATATATATATATATATATATATATATATATATATATATATATATATATATATATATATATATATATATGTATATATGTATATATATACATCTGTGTTTGTGTGTGTGTGTGTGTAGACATATAGACGGAGATGTCTTCTGTGCAAAGTAAATAATTATGCAAACAAAAACAAAAAAAGATGGACTTCTCGACTCTTGCCATAAATTGCAGAAAGTACTTGCAGTATGAGATTAAATAATGGAAACTTCCTCCGAAATGCAGAGAATAAACGCAGTACAAAATGGCCTTTACAAAAACAAATTCCACTCTACACTTCAGAAGTACGAATATTATTTTCTATCGAGGTTTACCAGTAAAAGACGTTATAAAGCAACATAAAACTGTAACTGTAACTGTAACTGAATAATAGGTAAATTTGTTATGTGAAATCTATTTCAGTCTGCTCCTTGTCTTTCAGTTGATTCTGTGTTGGTAGTCTTATTGATATTTTTTTACCTTATTAATTTTTCAGTATCATTATTGAATGATTTCTTATTGGCAGTGCGTAATAATGGTTTTCTTTATTTTTATGGAACTGCAAAGTTTGAGAGAGGTATATTTACCTTGATTGATTTCAGTCAACATTTGTTGATAGATTCTAGTTATAGAATACAAAGGAATATACACACACACACACACACACACACACACACACACACACACACACACACACACACATATATATATATATATATATATATATATATATATATATATATATATATATATATATATATATATATATATATATATATATCTCAAAACAAAACCAACACCCATTAACCAAGGTCACACATCCAATCGATAAATACAACAAAAGAAGGACTAACGATTCGCTTCATAATTAACCTCATAAGAAATCCAATATCTGCCTTCACATATTGTGAAGAATACAACCCTACCACGAAGCTTAGTTATTATTCAGAATAAAAATATAATAAAAAAAGGGGAGTTTTTACACATGGCTGATAGACAAAGCATGTTCATAATTGATTGCTTTTGGTCGTTAAGGAAAGGTGCTAGGAAAAGGATGTGATAAATAATTAAGGATATGTATATATAATATAATATATACACTGTATATATATGTGTGTGTGTATTTATATATGCCTATACACACATATATAATATATATATATGTATATTATATATATATATATATATATATATATATATATATATATATATATATATATATATATATATATATATATATTTATATATATTATATGGGTGTTGGTTAATGGGTTTTATATATATATATATATATATATATATATATATATATATATATATATATATATATATATATATATATATATATATAGTATATATATATATATATATATATATATAAATAGTGTATATATATAAAAGTAAATATATATATATATATATATATATATATATATATATATATATATATATATATATATATTCCCAATTATTCTGTGCAATAATACAATTAATAACAGGACCTTATTTAAACAGGATGGTGTCTAACAGAGATCTTTATTAAAAAAAAAATAGTTACGACTTTTCAAGGACTTTCTGCCCTCATCATCTGGTAACCTTAAAATCTCGGTTATGTACCATCCTGTGTAAATTACACCCTATTATTAATAATATATATTTACGTGTATATACATCTGTGAGAGAGAGAGAGAGAGAGAGAGAGAGAGAGAGAGAGAGAGAGAGAGAGAGAGAGAGAGAGAAGAAGTAAAGAGGGAGAAAGAGAGAGAGGAATAAATTCCATTATTCGAGATCTCCTCTTCTTCTTCTTCTTCTTCTTCTTCTTCTTCTTCTTCTTCTTCTTGGCATTTCTCATGGGAAGGTTCGTAGATTAAAGGAGAAGCTGGAAAGTAAAAACAAAAATTCGTGGAACCAACGCAATTTAATTCAGTTCGCTGCTGCCAACGTTTGGGGAATTCGGGAAAAAGAGAGATTTTATTTGTTCTTGAATTAATCTATTTGAAAACGTTCTTAATAAAGGCAGATTATGAAAGACAAGACAGAAACATTATGGGAAATGTATTCTCTTGATTGACGTGACCAAAATTGGAATAGTTTTATTAGTAAATAGCTGTATTTGTGGTAGTAGATTCTGAATAGTCACTGGCCAGAATAAGTAGTGTTCGCACTATTGGGTGTAAGGGGAATGCTTTTCTTGAACGAGGCAGAAAGACTGAGAGAGAATGAAAGGTTATTTTTTCATTTTGGTTTTGTATTTTGTAGTTTTCGAAATATTCGTGATATACCAAGGATGATAAATTTGAATGTTTTATATATATATATATATATATATATATATATATATATATATATATATATATATATATATATATATATATATATATATATACAGTATATATATATATATATATATATTATGTGTGTGTATATTTTGTATTTTCATAAATATTCGTGATATACCAGGGATGATAAATTTGAATATTTTATGTGTGTGTATTTTGTGTATTCGTATATATATAAATATATATATATATATATATATATATATATATATATATATATATATATATATATATATATATATATATATATATATAAGCCATTAAATCAAACACATCACACTAATACCAAATGTCAAGGCTTTGTTCTGAGAGAAAAACTCACTTCAATAATAAATCAGTTATTTCTTTGTAAAACCTGAACTTATAAGCAGCTTTCGAATTTACGTCACAATTTAAATTATAAATTAGAATCTATTATATATTAGAATGCATAAAGTCCAAGTAGTAGGGAAAATGTCTGAATCATAACGCTGAGTTGTAAGAAGATTGTATGTCGTCGGAAACTCTATTTTGTTGCAATAATGGACACTGGGGAAATTCAGTATTGAAATGAATTTATAATTATCCTATCTACTTCTTTATTATATCTTCTTGTTCGTGAATATTATCTGTAGTTGCATAAGCTACTTCACATGCGCATAGGAAGTGTTTTTGCTTGGAAAAGCATCTTATGTTTTAATAATTAGCCCCCAAAACTTGCACCAACATCATAACTTTCGCAAAGGCTCGCGTGCTCAACCAGTGAATAAAGCTTGGAATATAACTTGGATAACTCTTGTTCTTCATTCTCTGTCAATATTCCTTCAGCATTCTCCTATTCATCATGAACAAAAAAAAAAAGAAACTATTATTCATTTCCCCCGCTTTCATCTCGAGAATAATGTATCCTTCCACCTAAGAATGGGTCTTCGTTAACAAAATTTCTTGCTGTGACCAAGACTGATTTGGGCAATTATTTTCAGACCTCATTACAGTGACAAATGACATTATTTTATTGACACCTCGAATTCCAGGGATGACAAGTTCTTGTCTAATTCAGTTGCTGACTCGTAAGAGACGCAATTAATAGGGGGAATATTTCATTTGCTTATATAAGGTGTAAATGAGAGTGAAATATTACTAATTATGATATCACTGATTTAAAATGGACAGAACATATGATTATTTGATTTCTTGACAACTCAAGGAAGACTCTAGATAATAATGAATATTTTGAATTTTTGTTTATGTTCAGTTAAAGCAATATGGCCAAAAACTGCCCGCTAATTAGTTTTAGATATTTTATTCTAATGGAAGAAAATACCTTGGTGCACCATTCACAACAAATGAAAGAGATTTTACTTACACAATATTGGCAAGTATATTTTGCAAAACGCATATAGTATTGAAATTACTTTTCCTTATTGGACGGAACATATTTAATGAATGTAGGTAAATGCGCCGCTATA
Organism: Macrobrachium rosenbergii; assembly: GCF_040412425.1. Classification (NCBI taxonomy): domain Eukaryota; kingdom Metazoa; phylum Arthropoda; class Malacostraca; order Decapoda; family Palaemonidae; genus Macrobrachium; species Macrobrachium rosenbergii. Next base: position 25,118,127 of record NC_089780.1, on the reverse strand, counting down.
GTATATATTTTTATTTACACAATTTTGATAAGCATATTTTGCAAAAAAACGTAAATGAAACATGATTGAATGCTGGGTTTTTATATAGGACGAGATATATTTAAAGAATGTAGGTTAATACACCTCTACAGTATATTAATTCATAATTGCATGTTTAGGTCGTTACAAGAAACCTTTTCTCTCACCTAATTCTCTATAAGACAGTTATGAATTGGGGGCCAGTGAATGACCTCGGGACGGCGACTTTCCCGCCCCAAAAAGCACGTAAGAAACATAACGAAAACGGCGTAGTATGCTTTTGATATCGGGAATGAAATCATTGCTATTTATCACGTCTTTGAGGTGACACAGTGTTAAAATAAAAAAATCGAAGGAAAACTAAAAGTGGTAAGGGTGGACCTGTTAGGAAACCAGGGTTTTTGGGGTGGGGGGGAACCGACACGAAGGCACACGATGTCCACAACTTCCGTAAATCCCAATTTACTAACCTGCCACTCTACATAAAAAAAGCTGACCCGCCACTCTGCATACAAGAGCCTGCAGCATTCGGGTAGCCTACCCTAATGTACCTGCGGACACCGCTAGCCTAGGCTACTGCTTACCTAGATAAGAAACATTACTCGCAATTCACAGGCAGACCCGCCACTATACATACATTCGCGGGGATTAAAGATCTGTTCGGACATGCGCTCCGTCACTGGCTGTGACCTAACCAAACAAACCAAAACTTAATCGAACCTATAGTCTACCCAGTGTACTTGGCCAAAGGAGGGTCTCAGGGGGTGAAAGAGCGATGCCAAATGTAATTTCCCCAATTGTGCAAAATAGGCTATTGAAGACTCCCTTTCGATTCTTTAAAAAAAAATGGCTTCATTTAAGAAACACATCTCACTACAACTGAGAGCAGTTTTATGATAATATTTTTAGAAATAGAATATGAAAATATTAATTAAGACAATGTGATACCGCTTTCCTCACGTGCTGCCATATCTGCGTTTACCCTATGGCAATGATGAGGAAGAAACCATTATAGTTTTGCGTCAGTAGCCTTGGATTAACCAATTCCATAAAAGGACCTCTAGGTCAACACAAGGAACAATAGATATCTCCCCAAAACGAAGTATCAGCCCTCAAACAAATGAATAATAAATTAATGAACCCTTTCATTCCTAAAGGTAGACCAATGTAACTTCAAATAATAAAATGATAAAGCATAGCAAAACTAAGGCATAAAATAATGGAAATTAGTAAATACTGTACTTTCATTTAAAAATAAAAGAAATCCGCTAGGAAGAGAGAGAGCGTTTCCAATGCACAGAGATTATTTTTCAAATGACATTTGTGCATTCGTGAAACAACCTCAACAATACGTAAAATGCAAGAAAAAACCAGAGAAACGAAAGAAAAACTACTGATTAAAAAAAGACAAACGAGTCTAATAATTACTGGAAGTCATGTAAAAAACACAGCAGTCCAAAATTATGAATTGACATTTAAAGGAGGGAGAGAGTTACCAGGTGATAGTTAGTATTTAAAATTCATTTAATTAATGATAACCCTATCTTCGTTTATGATAATAACGTCTCTAAAAAAAGGGATGGCACTAAACTCAGTTGTTTGCAAGAGAAACAAAACCAGGAAATACCAAAGAGGATTATAACAGGTCAAGGTCTCAGGAAGGAAAGGGTATCCCAATCCACGACTAACTTAGAAATGGAGATATGTCAACGCTGTAAAGCGATTGGGGAGACTATAGAATATCGTGTCCTGACCTGGCCTAACCCAACCCAACCTAGCCTGACTTAGGTCGCTGTGCTGACCTGGCCGGGAGGCCCCGACCCTCCACCTTTGAACCCATTAAATTGAACGCATGAATACATTTGTCCCACTGTTCCGGTCAGCGGGACTAATGATGTGTTCAGACACATGCTTAGGCAGCAGCTATGACCTAACCAAACAGACCAAAACCTAACCAAACCTAGAATAACGTGTCTTGACCTAACCTAACCCAACCCAACCTGACCTGACTTAGGTGCCGTGCCCTGACCTGGCTGGGGGGCTTTGACCCCCTGGACCCCCACAGTTATAACACAGTAACTCGAACATGTTGACTGGCCTAGGCTACCCCTTAATGGTAGTAGGTCCAAATCGTCATAATTCATCATGCAATGATATAAAACTCCAAAAAAGAAAAATACACCGCATACCTTACTCAAAATCACTGCTGTCCAACCATGAGGGTACCAGTCTCAGCTTCTTTGCATTGGGCTGATGATCAGGTGAATCGGAACTACTTGGTCCGGGTCTTATTGTTATCAGCTGGGAAGGTAAATCAGAGACTGGGGATGCTGGGCAGCTTTTGAATGAATAGACGCATTTGATTAAATCCAGAAATGCCCGAAATGGACGCGGAACAGCTTCTAAATATCGCTTCTGGACGCAGTACATAGAAAAATAGCTTTTGTAAAGTTCTTTCTGCCTACTGTGCCTCGGTAGCGTGCTCCCTTTGAGAACACGCCACTGCGACTCTATAGTGTTGTGTGTATACTCAGGTCGTCAGGACTAATGAAGTTAGTTAATGCTGTGGTTCACTACATTATGCACTAAATAATGATCCCAGATGTTGATGTACAACTTCCAGCAATCAGATATGATAGCGGTTTCTGGAAGTACGTTGTCTAGCAACACCGGGAGCAGAGTTTCAGCGGAGCAGTCCGGAACGGCCTTGAAAAAGGTCTCACGCGTCTGTCGGTCAATGCCACCAGACACCCAGGATCCATCAACCTTATGGCCACGGTTGTACTTCCGTTTCCCAAATTTACTTTCGTCGATCTCAACAATATGACCAGGACCACCGATTTCACAACAAATGTCTCTGCAGAAATTATACCAGTCTGCCGTTGTACTGTATGCGATCATAGCAGTACAACAAAAGATCTCAAACTGCACTGGCGCATTTTCTTAGCAAAGCAAAATACCAGTAAAATTGTTGTTTCTAGAGACATTTTTTACTTTTCAAAGAATGATCCGTGCCGGACTGATACCTTCTTTCGGCACTTCCGATTTACACAGCACCACATGTAGATCGGTTGTGCAGTGCTGGGTTTGTTTCCGTCTTGGAGAAATCGTCTGTTTCCGACGTTACACGGGGTACACAATCCAGAATAATCACCAAGTAATCCTTCTTGGTACAGCCACTTAGTGAATTCACCAGTATTTTGTAGAAATTCAAGTTCAATTGGAAAGTAAAGATCGGTATAAGAATTAAATTCGTCAGCGTACGTTAGTCTAGGGAACAATATTCTATCGTGACTCTCCATCTCGGCGGTTAAACAAGGAAAGAAAGGGTGACTGTGGGTCAGGGCATAGCCCTATGAATCATATCGAGCAGACATCTTCTGCTTCGTTAGATGTATTTAATCCATGGCCCTACGGAATGACCTGGGTCAACGGGGCAAACGATTGGATGGAATTAAATTTCCCTCGCTGAGGTTGGGGCGACGTACGGCGGCAATCTTAGGAACTACAGGTTGAGAGGTGCGCCACACTACGGCCATTTTAAGAACTACGGGAGAGCAGGGTTGCGTGGCACCGTTCAGGTCAACTGGGTAGCCTACTTAGAAAAAATTACGTTCCGCTGCAAAACTTGTCGATCGGTAAATTCACGCAAACTGGCCAGGTAAGTTACTTTTCGGGTAGATTTCGGCACGCTGAACATCTTTTATTCTATGTAATTTTTCATTTGGAGTTATTGTTAATGAGATATATGCGCGTCCTGGGTATATAAATATCCCTGTGAATTGTATTATAACTAGTAATGTTTATTTATAATACTGCAATTAAAAACGCTCAGCAAAAATATATTTTGTTTTAACCACAAGTTGCAAGGAATGTCATTAATATAGATAATTATTAATATAAAATCTACTGGTCATTTTCTCACCAGGAACGTATGTAAGTCTTATCACCACAATGCTATTAAGAATGCTTTGTGGTTATTACAGTTATAAAATAATTTTAGTAGGATAAATTACAACCAGAATGTAGGAAATTTCCTGTTACCTTCTGTTACTTCTTGCAAACGAAATACATAACATTCTTTGGAAGCTTGAATTTTAAGTCAGTGGCCCATGTGGGCGGCCTGTTCCATATGAATAGGGTTCGTCTTCTGAATAATAATAATAATAATAATAATAATAATAATAATAATAATAATAATAATAATAATAATAATAATAATAGTAATTTTTGGAAACTTGAATTTCAAGTAATTGGCCCCTGTGGTGAACCTGTCCCATATAAACAAGGTTCATCTTCTGAATAATAATATAATAATAATAATAATAATAATAATAATAATAATAATAATAATAATAATAACAATAATAATAATAATAATACTCTGTATTCTTTGGAAGCTTGAATTTCAAGTCAGTGGCCACTATGGGCTTTTTTCATATGAATAGGGTTCATCTTCTGAATAATAATAATAATAATAATAATAATAATAATAATAATAATAATAATAATAATAATAATAATAATAATAATAGTAATAATAAAAGAATAATATATTTATATATATATATATATATATATATATATATATATATATATATATATATATATATATATATATATATATATATATATATATATATTGTAAGAACCAATAAACCAATGCACTTATTGGCCACTATTCGTGGCCATTTGAACGCGGCCCGAATCAATAGTCATTTAATTGGGTCCTTGAATGGAATAGCGAACTGAAGGAAACCGTTCATATGCACTTTAATTAAAATGAAATATTTGGCCCCGAATTGTGCTCATTTAAAGTGATTCCTCACGTTCCCCAAGACTGGATATGTATTTCCTTTACTTCTAAACTTATATAATGTTAGTTTTTTTATATACATATTTTTTGGGGTAGGTTTCCTTTAATTCGAAGCGAATATAATGTTGGTTTTGTTTTTGTATTTATTTTTTTTTGTGTTTCCTTTACTTCTGAGCTTAAATGATGATTGTTTTGTTTTTATATTAATTTTTTTTTTTTTTTTTTTTAATATAATGGCTGTTATTTTCCTTTACTTCTAAACTAATATAATGTTGGCTTTGTTTTTGTATTTATTTTTTGGGTGGAGTGTTTCCTGCACTGCTAAGCTTATATAATGTTGGTTTTGTTTTTGTGTTTATTTTTTGGGGGGTGTGTTTCCTTTACTTCTAAGCTTATATATACAATTCTAGTCTTGTTTTTATATTTATTTTTTGGGGTGTGTTTCCTTTAATTCTAAGCATATATAATGTTGGTTTTGTTTTTGTATTTATTTTTTGGTGGGGTTGTATGTTTCCTGCACTGCTAAGCTTATATGATGTTAGTTTTGTTTTTGTATTTATTTTTTTGGGTGTATGTTTCCTTTATTTCTAAGCTTATATAATTCTAGTTTTGTTTTTATATTTATTTTTTGGCGGGGTGTGTTTCCTTTAATTCTAAGCGTATATAATGTTGGTTTTGTTTTTGTATTTATTTTTTCGTTGGGTTGTATGTTTCCTGTACTTCTAAACTTATATAATGTTAGTTTTGTTTTTGTATTAATTTTTTGTGGGGTGTATGTTTCCCTTAATTCGAAGTTAATATGATATTAGTGTTATTTTTATACTTGTTTTTTTTTAGGTGTGTTTCCTTTACTTCTAAGCTTATATAACGTTAGTTTTGTTTTTATACTTATTTTTTTTAGTGTGTCTCCTTTAATTCCAAGCTAATACAATGGTGGTTTTGTTTTTGTTTTTATCTTTTTTTTGGTGTGTTTCCTTTACTTCTAAGCTTACATAGTGCTAGTTTTGTTTTTATATTTATTTTTTTTTTTGTGTTTCCTTTACTTCTAAGCTTATAGTGCTAGTTTTGTTTTTATATATTTATTTATTTTTTTGGTGTGTTTCCTTTACTTCTAAGCACATAGTGCTAGTTTTGTTTTTATATTTATTTATTTTTTTTGTGTTTCCTTTACTTCTAAGCTAGTTTTGTTTTATATATAGTGCTAGTTTTGTTTTTTGTTTTTATTTATTTTTTTGGTGTGTTTCCTTTACTTCTAAGCTTACATAGTGCTAGTTTTGTTTTTATATTTATTTATTTTTTTTGGTGTGTTTCCTTTACTTCTAAGCTTACATAGTGCTAGTTTTGTTTTTATATTTATTTTTTTTTTTGGTGTGTTTCCTTTACTTCTAAGCTTACATAGTGCTAGTTTTGTTTTTATATATTTTTTTTTGGTGTGTTTCCTTTACTTCTAAGCTTACATAGTGCTAGTTTTGTTTTTATATATTTTTTTGGTGTGTTTCCTTTCTTCTAATATATTTTTTGGTGTGTTTCTAAACACATAGTGCTAGTTTTGTTTTTATATATTTTTTTTTTTTGTGTTTCCTTTACTTCTAAGCTTACATAGTGCTAGTTTTGTTTTTATATAGTGTGTTTCCTTTACTTCTCCTTTACTTCTAAGCTTACATAGTGCTTTAGTTTTGTTTTTATATTTATTTTTTTTTTAGGTGTGTTTCCTTTACTTCTAAGCTTACATAGTGCTAGTTTTGTTTTTATATATTTTTTTTTTTGTGTGTTTCCTTTACTTCTAAGCTTACATAGTGCTAGTTTTGTTTTTATATATTTTTTTTGGTGTGTTTCCTTTACTTCTTTTTAAATTTTTTTGGTGTGTTTCACATAGTGCTAGTTTTGTTTTTATATATTTTTTTTGGTGTGTTTCCTTTACTTCTAAGTCACATTTAGTTTTGTTTTTATATTTTTTTTTGTTGTGTTTCCTTTACTTCTAAACTTACATAGTGCTAGTTTTGTTTTTATATTTATTTTTTTTGGTGTGTTTCCTTTACTATTTTGTTTTTATATTTTTTTGGTGTGTTTCCTTTACTTCTAAGCTTACATAGTGCTAGTTTTGTTTTTATATATTTTTTTTTGTTGTGTTTCCTTTACTTCTAAGCTTACATAGTGCTAGTTTTGTTTTTATATTTTTTTTTTTGGTGTGTTTCCTTTACTTCTAAGCACATAGTGCTAGTTTTGTTTTATATATTTTTTTTTGGTGTGTTTCCTTTACTTCTAAGCACATAGTGCTAGTTTTGTTTTTATATATTTTTTTTTTTTACTTAAAGCTACATAGTGTGTTTCCTTTACTTCTAAAACTTACATAGTGCTAGTTTTGTTTTTATATATTTTTTTGGTGTGTTTCCTTTACTTCTAAGCTTACATAGTGCTAGTTTTGTTTTTATATATTTTTTTGGTGTGTTTCCTTTACTTCTAAAACACATAGTGCTAGTTTTGTTTTTATATATTTTTTTTTTTGGTGTGTTTCCTTTACTTCTAAGCTTACATAGTGCTAGTTTTGTTTTTATATATTTTTTTTTGGTGTGTTTCCTTTACTTCTAAGCTTACATAGTGCTAGTTTTGTTTTTATATTTTTTTTTGGTGTGTTTCCTTTACTTCTAAGCTACATAGTGCTAGTTTTGTTTTTATATATTTTTTTGGTGTGTTTCCTTTACTTCTAAGCTACATAGTGCTAGTTTTGTTTTTATATATTTTTTGGTGTGTTTCCTTTACTTCTAAGCACATAGTGCTAGTTTTGTTTTTATATATTTTTTTTTTGGTGTGTTTCCTTTACTTCTAAGCTACATACATAGTGCTAGTTTTGTTTTTATATATTTTTTTTTGGTGTGTTTCCTTTACTTCTAAGCTTACATAGTGCTAGTTTTGTTTTTATATATTTTTTTTTGGTGTGTTTCCTTTACTTCTAAGCTTACATAGTGCTAGTTTTGTTTTTATATATTTTTTTTTGGTGTGTTTCCTTTACTTCTAAACACATAGTGCTAGTTTTGTTTTTATATATTTTTTTTTTTTTGGTGTGTTTCCTTTACTTCTAAGCTACATAGTGCTAGTTTTGTTTTTATATATTTTTTTTTTTGGTGTGTTTCCTTTACTTCTAAGCTTACATAGTGCTAGTTTTGTTTTTATATATTTTTTTGGTGTGTTTCTTTACTTCTAAACACATAGTGCTATTTGTTTTTATATATTTTTTGGTGTGTTTCCTTTACTTCTAAGCTTACATAGTGCTAGTTTTGTTTTTATATTTATTTTTTTTGGTGTGTTTCCTTTACTTCTAAGCACATAGTGCTAGCTTTGTTTTTATATATTTTTTTGGTGTGTTTCCTTTACTTCTAAGCTTTGTTTTTTGTTTTTATATTTTTTTTTGGTGTGTTTCCTTTACTTCTAAGCTTACATAGTGCTAGTTTTGTTTTTATATATTTTTTTTTGGTGTGTTTCCTTTACTTCTAAGCTACATAGTGCTAGTTTTGTTTTTATATATTTTTTTTTTGGTGTGTTTCCTTTACTTCTAAGCTACTTAGTGTGTAGTTTTGTTTTTGTTTTTATATATTTTTTTGGTGTGTCTCCTTTACTTCTAAGCTTACATAGTGCTAGTTTTGTTTTTATATATTTTTTTGGTGTGTTTCCTTTACTTCTAAACTTACATAGTGCTAGTTTTGTTTTATATATTTTTTTGGTGTGTTTCTTTACTTCTAAGCTTACATAGTGCTAGTTTTGTTTTTATATATTTTTTTTTTTGTGTGTTTCCTTTACTTCTAAGCTTACATAGTGCTAGTTTTGTTTTTATATATTTTTTTTTGGTGTGTTTCCTTTACTTCTAAGCTTAGTGCTAGTTTTGTTTTTATATATTTTTTTGGTGTGTTTCCTTTACTTCTAAACTACATAGTGCTAGTTTTGTTTTTATATTTATTTTTTTGGTGTGTTTCCTTTACTTCTAAGCTTACATAGTGCTAGTTTTGTTTTTATATATTTTTTTGGTGTGTTTCCTTTACTTCTAAGCTTACATAGTGCTAGTTTTGTTTTTATATTTATTTTTTTTTTGGTGTGTTTCCTTTACTTCTAAGCTTACATAGTGCTAGTTTTGTTTTTATATATTTTTTTTGGTGTGTTTCCTTTACTTCTAAGCTTACATAGTGCTAGTTTTGTTTTTATATATTTTTTTTTTTGTGTGTTTCCTTTACTTCTAAGCTTACATAGTGCTAGTTTTGTTTTTATATTTATTTTTTTGGTGTGTTTCCTTTACTTCTAAGCTTACATAGTGCTAGTTTTGTTTTTATATATTTTTTTTTTGTGTTTTTTACTTCTAAGCTTACATAGTGCTAGTTTTGTTTTTATATTTATTTTTTTGGTGTGTTTCCTTTACTTCTAAGCTTACATAGTGCTAGTTTTGTTTTTATATATTTTTTTTTGGTGTGTTTCCTTTACTTCTAAGCTTACATAGTGCTAGTTTTGTTTTTATATATTTTTTTTGGTGTGTTTCCTTTACTTCTAAGCTTACATAGTGCTAGTTTTGTTTTTATATTTATTTTTTTGGTGTGTTTCCTTTACTTCTAAGCTACATAGTGCTAGTTTTGTTTTTATATTTATTTTTTTGGTGTGTTTCCTTTACTTCTAAGCTTACATAGTGCTAGTTTTGTTTTTATATATTTTTTTGGTGTTTCCTTTACTTCTAAGCTACATAGTGCTAGTTTTGTTTTTTATATATTTTTTTTTGGTGTGTTTCCTTTACTTCTAAACTTACATAGTGCTAGTTTTGTTTTTATATATTTTTTTTTTTGGTGTGTTTCCTTTACTTCTAAGCTTACATAGTGCTAGTTTTGTTTTTATATTTATTTTTTGGTGTGTTTCCTTTACTTCTAAGCTACATAGTGCTAGTTTTGTTTTTATATATTTTTTTTTGGTGTGTTTTTAGTGCTAGTTTTGTTTTTATATTTTTTTTTTTTTGGTGTGTTTCCTTTACTTCTAAGCTTACATAGTGCTAGTTGTGTTTTTATATATTTTTTTTTTTTATGGTGTGTTTCCTTTACTTCTAAGCTTACATAGTGCTAGTTTTGTTTTTATATTTATTTTTTTTGGTGTGTTTCCTTTACTTCTAAGCTTACATAGTGCTAGTTTTGTTTTTATATATATTTTTTTGGTGTGTTTCCTTTACTTCTAAGCTTACATAGTGCTAGTTTTGTTTTTATATATTTTTTTGGTGTGTTTCCTTTACTTCTAAGCTACATAGTGCTAGTTTTGTTTTTATATTTATTTTTTTGGTGTGTTTCCTTTACTTCTAAGCTACATAGTGCTAGTTTTGTTTTTATATTTATTTTTTTGGTGTGTTTCCTTTACTTTAAGCTTCTAAGCTTACATAGTGCTAGTTTTTTTTTATATATTTTTTTTTGGTGTGTTTTTTACTTCTAAGCTTACATAGTGCTAGTTTTGTTTTTATATATTTTTTGGTGTGTTTCCTTTACTTCTAAGCACATAGTGCTAGTTTTGTTTTTATATATTTTTTTTTTGGTGTGTTTCCTTTACTTCCTAAAAAGCTTACATAGTGCTAGTTTTGTTTTTATATTTATTTTTTTTTTGGTGTGTTTCCTT
>NC_089780.1:25097665-25105165 GCF_040412425.1 Macrobrachium rosenbergii | reverse complement strand
TATATATATATATACACGTACATATTTCATAAATGCATTATTGAATACATCGTCATACAAATAAACTATTGACTCTTCATCAAACATCTTAAGACGTTCAAAAGCAGGATTGACTCACAAAACTTCACAAACTAATTAACTGACTTCCTGAAAAAGTTTGGTTAACTCGATTAATCCCAGTAATCCCGAAAGGATATAAAGAGGGATTAAATCTTTGTTTTCTCGAAGAAGGGATAATCACGTGTTGCTTATTCCGAAGGCGAAGCGAGATGGGAGAGTTTAATTCATAATTATCCTCTAATTGGCTGGGAATGGAAACGTTGACGAAGAGTACTTAATTAGTCTTTAGAAATCCATAAACTCTTAATTTATTAACATAATTCTTAATTTGTCACTCACTGAAGCATTCATAGAACGGGGTACACAGGACAACAAATAATAACAAAAGCATTTAAGTAAATTGATCACTCATTCAAGCATTTATAGAACGCAGTATATAGGGAGACAAATAATAATAATAAAAAAAGCATTTAAGTAAATTGCCAGTGAACAAATGAGCCAGATACTGCTTGGTTAAGTTAATGAGTTTAAAAACAGAAGCAATAGTTATACAGGAAAACAAGAATTAAAAAGCATTTGAGTCAATTGATAAAGAGCAAATGGAAATCACAAGTTGTTGGGGAAGGTCGCTGAGAATAAAAACTGACCCAAATTAGCTTGTAATGGATTCGAGTTTAGAAACTTGAAGACAGTTTCAAGTATTTCAAAACCTATATTGCTTTGTGCAGCCTTATTTTATATATACAGTAGAATTATAGAATGTCTCATTTTCCCCTCTTACTCTGCAAAATGCTACACTCTTTCTATCAAGCTCCGGTAGCCCTGTTTTCAATATAGAACATCTCATTCACCCTCATCTACAAAATACTACACTGTTTTTCTGTCAAAGTTGAAGATGGTTTTAGTTGTTTAAATTTCTGTATTATTCAAGTAGCCATATTTTCAATAGAGAATACCTCATTTTCCCCTCTGAATCTACAAAATACTACACTGTCTCTCTCTGTCTTTCTCTGCAAGCCCTAGGAATCCCAATACAGAAACAGGAATGCACGCAGTTCTCAGTTTCCCACCCACCACATATCCACTGCTTTCACAGTGCTAAACAAGCCAAAGTTAGGTGGTATGGTTTCATTTTCACGTCGATTACTTATTAATTTTCACTCTCAGTGGGATTCTTTTGTGCAAGTTTGAAGCTCCGGTATGTATATAGGCAGAGTCAACAGAATTACTTTTTCTCTTTGTTAGTTTCGACTCTAGATGAAAAAGAAAGGTTCTTTTTACGGAAAACTTTTTTTCCAATTGCTGTTTGCATTTTTTTTTAGAACTAGTTTCCTTTGATCAATCAGGGAAGCATCTAATTATCCAGAATGAGTGGAAAAAGGCGTGTAGGAAATACTGTATTTTCATTTTTTCATTCATTTTAAAGTCAGTTTTTGTTGTATTCTCTCACTGTTCGTCTTCAATGTTCCATAGGTGAATAGTTTTCATTCTTCTCACTTTTGTTGATTTAATACAATTCAAGTGAATTTTTTCAAGTTAAAATTCATATATAAAGCTGTTTCGTGCATTACTTTTATCTTTGCAATTACTTTGGTATTCAATAATACAACATCACACTATTAAGTAAGCTATTATATACAGTTCTTAAAGATATAGTTTGTTCACGATTTAGTCTTATTTCCTGACCTAAAGCTCCCTGTTACTATTATTGAATGAATAAAAAAGGTCATTTTAGCAACTTTACCAATAAATAGCTTTTGGCATCAATTTTTCTAGTAAAAACTTCACACTCGCTTACCGAAATATGAATTAATAAGTGAAGTATTGATTTTACGTAATATATATGGTTGTTTTTTTTGTTTTAATTTTCGAATGACATAAGACATTTTGACATCAGGAAAATCTTGAGTTCTGATTACAAAGGAAGGAAATCATAAGAGAACTGAACACAAACCACATACACAGAACATATATACACACACACAGAACACGTACACACATACACAAACACACACAAAGCAAACCAAAGATTCAGTAAAGTGAGAGTGTTCACATACACACAAACACATATACACATACAACACAAATACACATTCACAAACACACACAAAGCAAACCAAAGATTCAGTAAAGTGAGAGTGTTCACACACGCACAAACACATACAACACAAATACACATTCACAAACACACACAAACCCAGACTCACAAACAGAAAAACCAAGCAAAAACAGCCACAGTGAAAGAGAGAAAGCTTTCAGCCCTCGACCCAAAAACAAATGAAAAATGTTTGCAATTGCACAATGGGAGGTGAAATATGGATGCTTGCAATAGGATTGGGAATCGCCCTACCCAGGGTCACGAACAACAATATTCCTTTGGGAAGACGATTCTCGGGAATGGCGGGAATGAGGTTCGGATTCCTAGTTCTCGTTTTGGAATTTTTTGTGATTCCAGTTCATAATTTTTTTATATTTTATTCCATTGTGAAATCTGTTACACTAATACTTTTTTAAGAGAACTTATTATCAATAATTCTTAGCATTTTAAATATTTCTTGATAATTTAACGTTGCATATTTGATTTAATTTTCATTTATTAAGATTTTCTTTTCAAATCTTGAGTAATTCTTGATAGTTTTAATTTAATTTAAACTAATATCGATAATGGTGTAATTCCAGTTACTTTTTATTTGAAGCTTGTAATATATTACAAAAATTATGATAAAAAGTTATTTCTTTGATGTTATAAGATAAAATATAATTTCCAGTTATTACTAATAATGACAATGGTGTACTTTCAATGTAGTTTATCTTTGACACATGTAATAAGTTAGCAGAAATAATAATGGAACACATGATTCTACGTTGACACATTTGCAGAATGTTATTGCTGTCAAATAATTTACAATGGATTAATTATTATTATTATTATTATTATTATTATTATTATTATTATTATTATTATTATTATTATTATTATTATTATTATTACTGATTCTGTTGTAGTACCATAACATTGAATTTTTTTCAGGTAAATGAATTCAGTATTATTATTATTATTATTATTATTATTATTATTATTATTATTATTATTATTATTATTATTATTATTATTACTGACCGCTTTTTTTCTATTACAGCTGAATGACTAATTTTCCTCACGCCAAATGAGTCTTGGAAGATGAAAACTTTCTCCAAGAGACTCACACAATAATTACCACATCCTTTTCAAGTTATCTGTTATACATATTAACAAGGTTAGTGGTTTCTTTGTTATACAAAGTTATTGGTGACTTGTATAATGCAGTTATCATTTATGAAAGTGAAAGAAATGGCGGGTTATTATTATTATTATTATTATTATTATTATTATTATTATTATTATTATTATTATTATTATTATTATTATTATGCAGAAGATGAACCCTATTCATTTGGGACAAGCCCAAGTCGTTTTCCTTAGGGGGTTAGTGCCGTCAGAGCACCTCATGTGGTCGCACTATAGGCATTACTAAAAATTGTTTGCAGCGTCCCTTTAGCCCCTAGCTGCTCCCACTTTTTATTAGCCTTTTACTTTACCTCCATTCCTATTCCTTCCGTCCAGCTTACTGTCCAACCACTCCACCTCCTGGACGTTTTCAAACGGTCAGCTCAGTGTGCTGAGTCTTTTCAAACGTCAGTCTGTCTCCTAGACGTTTTCAAACGGTCAGCACAGCGTGTTGAGTTATTTCAAACGTCACTCAATCTTCTGGACGTTTTCAAACGGTCAGCTCAGTGTGCTGAGTCTTTTCAAACGTCAGTCAGTCTTCCAGGCGTTTTCAAGTGGTCAGCACAACATGTTGAGCCGTTTCAAACGTCAGTCAATCTTTTGGACGTTTTTAAATGGTCAGCACAGCGCGTTGAGGCTTTTCAAATGTCAGTCAATATTCTGGATTTTTTCAAATGGTCAGCACAGCGTGTTGAGTTTTTCAAACGTCAGTCAATCTTCTGGACGTTTTCAAACGGTGAGCACAGCTGGTTGAGTATTTTAAAACGTCAGTCAATCTTCTGGCATTTTCAAATGGTCAGCTCAGTGTGCTGAGTCTTTTCAAATGTAAGTCAGTTTCCTGACTTTTCAAACGGTCAGCACAGCTTGTTGAATCTTTTCAAAAGCCAGTCAGTCTCCTAGACGTTTCAAACGGTCATCACAGAGTGCTGAGTCTTTTCAAACGTCAGTCAGTCTCCTAGACGTTTCCAAACGGTCAGCACAGAGTGCTGAGTCTTTTCTAACGTCATTCAATCTTTGGGACGTTTTCAAACGGTCAGCACAGCGTGTTGAGTCTTTTCAAATGTCAGTCAATCTTCTGGACGTTTTCAAACGGTCAGCACAGCGTGTTGAGTCTTTTCAAACGTCAGTCAATCTTCTGGACGTTTTCAAATGGTCAGCTCAGTGTGCTAAGTCTTTTCAAACGTTAGTCAATCTTCTGGACGTTTTCAAACGGTCAGCACAGCGTGTTGAGTCTTCAAACGTCATTCAATCTTCTGGACGTTTTCAAACGGTCAGCTCAGCGTGCTAAGTCTTTTCAAACGTCAGTCAGTCTCCTAAACATTTTCAAATAGTCAGCACAGAGTGCTAAGTCTTTTCAAACGTCAGTCAGTCTCCTAGACGTTTTCAAATGGTCATCATCACAGAGTGCTGAGTCTTTTCAAGCGTCAGGCAATCTTCTGGACGTTTTCAAACAGTCAGCACAGCGTGTTGAGTCTTTTCAAACGTGAGTCAATCTTCTGGACGTTTTCAAACGGTCAGCACAGCATGTTGAGTCTTTTTAAACGTCAGTCAATCTTCTGGACGTTTCCAAGTGGTCAGCACAGAATGCCGAGTTTTCAAATGTCAGTCAGTCTCCTGGACGTTTTCTAATGGTCAGCATAGAGTGCTGAGTCTTTTCAAACGTCAGTCACCCAGCTCAGTGTGCTTAGTCTTTTCCAACATCAGTCAGTCTCCTGGACGTTTTCAAATGGTCAGCACAGAGTGCTGAGTCTTTTCAAAAGTCAGTCAGTCTCCTGGACGTTTTCAAATGTCAGCATAGAATGTCGAGTCTTTTCAAACGTCACTCAATCTCCTGGACGTTTTCAAATGGTCAGCATAGAGTATTGAGTCTTTTAAACGTCAGTCAGCCAGCTCAGTGTGCTTAGTCTTTTCCAACATCAGTCAGTCTCGTGGACGTTTTCAAATGGTCAGCACAGCGTATTGAGTCTTTTCAAACGTCAGGCAGTCTCCTGGACGTTTTCAAACGGTCAGCACAGCGTATTGAGTCTTTTCAAACGTCAGTCAATCTTCTGGATGTTTCAAATGATCAGCACAGCGTGTTGAGTCTTTTCAAACGCCAGTCAATCTTCTGGACGTTTTCAAACGGTCAGCACAGCGTGCTGAGTCTTTTCAAACGTCACTCAGTCTCCTGGACGTTTTCAAATGGTCAGCACAGAGTGCCGAGTCTTTTCAAACGTCAGTCAATCTTCTGGACGTTTTCAAACGGTCAGCAGAGCGTGTTCAGTCTTTTCAAACGTCAGTCACTCTAGACGTTTTCAAACGGTCATTACAGCGTGCTGATGCTAAGTTTTTTCAAGCGTCAGTCAGTCTCCTAGACGTTTTCAAATCGTCAGCACATTGTGCTGAGTCTTTTCAAACGTTAATCAATCTCCTTGGCGTTTTCAAACGGTCAGCTAAGTGTGCTGAGTTTTTTCAAACGTCAGTCAATCTCATAGACGTTTTCAAACGGTCATTACAGCGTGCTGATGCCGAGTCTTTTCAAACGTCAGTCAGTCTCGTAGACGTTTTCAAGCGGTCAGCTCAGTGTGCTGAGTCTTTTCAAACGTCACTCAGTCTCGTAGACGTTTTCAAATGGTCACCACAGTGTGCTGAGTGTTTTCAAACGTCAGTCAATCTCCTAAACGTTTTCAAACTGTCGGCACAGCGTGCTGAGTCTTTTCAAACGTCAGTCAATCTCCTAGACGTTTTTAAATGGTCAGCTCAGTGTGCTGAGTCTTTTCAAACGTCAGTCAATCTCCTAGACGTTTTTAAATGGTCAGCTCAGTGTGCTGAGTCTTTTCAAACGTCAGTCAATCTTCTAGACGTTTTTAAATGGTCAGCTCAGTGTGCTGAGTCTTTTCAAACGTCATTCAATCTCCTAGACGTTTTTAAATGGTCATCTCAGTGTGCTGAGTCTTTTCAAGCGTCAGTCAATCTTCTGGACGTTTTCAACCGTTCAGCATCGTATGCTTAGGTCCAAGCATCCAGTGCCCACTCAGCAGAAGTTGTCTGATTCAGAATCTGGGAATTCAGAAGGCGTTCCCATTACTGTGAGTGAAGCAGCCTTCTCTCTATATACCCTGGACCACAGAACGCCTATGTATGGCTTCTGATCACGGCTTGTTATTGTTCGCATTGCTTCGACGTCTGAATACAAATCCCAAGCAGAAGATGAAGTCAGTGGATGGTGATGGTATCGTGATACGGCTCTGATATCAGATGCCACTCAGATATTGGAACAGTAATATTTGAGCAGAATTTTAAAATATCAAGGTGTTATTACAGTGCACAAAAATATCTGAATATAGATGTAGAATCTCTATGTGATTTTACATTGCGCAATAAAAACCTGATAAAAGATTTACTTCGACATTCAGAACTATGAAGAAAACTTACAGAGCAGGAATATAATCGCAGTAAAACAATGATAATACTTTATAATAATATGGCGTGATTCTTTCCCAGACTACAAAATATTCCTAAAAGTTATGCTTCACTTTCAAAAGGGAAATGCTGCCATTTCATACATGAAATATTTTATAATATGGAATAATTCTTCCGAGAGTACAAAATATCATTCTTACAAATTGTACTTCATCTTCAAAAGGAGAAATTCTACTTTTCATGAGTTATTTTAGTAGTTCCTTCATATTTTTGTCTCTAGATTTTTTGAAATGAAAATGAAAGTTACATTGTAACACTAGACTAAAAAGAAATTCCTGTTGGGAAATAAATTATGAAAGCTTTTGTGACATGAAGTGGTAAGTTTAATTATTTCTTCTTTATAAGTTCGTGTTGTGAGATATTTTCTCGTTTATTTTTATTTTACTAGATAAAAATATATTCTAATATACTCTAGGGTAATTTACAGCTAGTCTCTGACGTACAAACATATGAACAACTGGGCACAAATTACTCTAACGAATTTTTACAGCCATATTTTTGTACTGTGCTCATAACCTTATTCTTAGACCTCTTTCTCATGAATTTAATTATTCCCAAATCCTTTCTTTACCTTTCACCAAAGCTTTCTCTTTAAAACCCCTTCTGTCTGTACCTTAAAAACCAGACGGAGTCTATAAATGAGAAATCCCTTTTTTGCTGTGAGATACTTTTGCAGGTTTCGGGAAAGGAAAACAGGAACATCACACACA
>NC_089780.1:25082665-25087665 GCF_040412425.1 Macrobrachium rosenbergii | reverse complement strand
TTGAAAAATAGATTTGAAGTCAGTTCAAGTTTCAGATAAATTTAAAAACAGCTTCACTTCATTTACGTTTTAAAGTAACCAAAATATATAATAGGAGTCAGACGAACGGTTATAGTTTAATATATTCAATATCCAAGGATATTTCTGGAGTTCGTTTTCTCTTTGGTTGTAAACAAATATTTTGTAAGCATTTTTCCACGAACGTAATTGCAAAAGCAAAGGCCAGTACTATACAGACCATTCCTTTTCCATGAACATTACTTTGATAGACAATTTTAAACAATGTCCTGTGTTGTATGATGCATGTTTTCATTTGTGAAATATTACCATTTTCGTATCAGTTTACCTGCCCCAAGTAATCAAATGTCAAGTGCATATTTGTGTTTGCTCAAAAGCACTTGCTGTTGATTATACTTTGTCACTCTGCAATGTTTTTGAAAGCCAGGTACCATCTAATATCCTTTTGTGTTTTACGTCAAAGAACCATTAGATAATTGTCCTTTCATAAGCTCCCCTTTATTCATTAAAGTCAATTAAAGCTATTGCTATAAATTTATTGTTTATAAAGATGTTTTATCCCTATAAATACCCTGTAACAATGAAATCAGATGAAGACAATCTCTTCCCACTGTATAAAGTTTCCAGTATAAGTTTGATTGCCTGTCCTCATGTTGATACCAATATTATTGTTCTTTTTCTCTGCTTTCCCAATTGCAATTGTGCAGTAGCAGCAATAACATAATCCATTGCTAAACTGGTAGTTGAAAGATTTCAAGAAAAAATACGGTATTTTTTTTTTCTTTTCTAATAAATGGCCTCTTTTTTCTGGACTTCCTTCTGTTATTTCTTTCAAATGAACACCATAATATTCTTTGGAGCTTGAATTTCAAGTCAGTGGCCTCTGTAGTAAGATTGTTCCATATGAAAAGGGTTCATCTTCTGAATAATAATAATAATAATAATAATAATAATAATAATAATAATAATAATAATAACTAATAATAATAATAATAATAACTCTTTGTTCTTTCTGTATGTCCTATTACCTTCTGTCACTTCTTTCAAATGAACATCATAATATTCTTTGGAAGCTTGAATTTCAAGTCAGTAGCCCCTTTGGTGGGCTTGTTCCATATGAATAGGGTTCATCCTCTGAATAATAATAATAATAATAAAAATAATAATAATAATAATAATAATAATAATAATAATAATAATAATAATAATAATAATAATAATAATAATAATAATAATATTCATTCATTCATTCATTTCTCATATATTTCTGTTCCTAAAGATGCTTTCCACTTTATTTGTATATAATAATAATAATAATAATAATAATAATAATAATAAATAATAATAATAAATAATTTTATATATATCTGTTCCCTAAAGATGCTTCCCACTTTATTTATATATAATAATAATAATAATAATAATAATAATAATAATAATAATAATAATAATAATAATAATAATAATAATACTCATTCATTCCTCTTATATATATGTATCTGTTCCCTAAATATGCTTCCCACTTTATTTTTATATAATAATAATAATAATAATAATAATAATAATAATAATAGTAATAATTTAATAATAATACTCATTCACTTATATGTATCTATTCCCTAAAGATGCTTTCCACTTTATTTATATAATAATAATAATGATAATAATAATAATAATAATAATAATAATAATAATAATAATAATAATAATAAATGACAATACTCATTCATTTCTCATATATATATATATCTGTGCCCTAAAGAAGCGTTCCCCTTTCCTTTCCCTGTATTTCCGCCCACCGGGGGATTCTTGAGCTCAAATAAAACTTCTTTTTCCCGATTCGCCAGACCTGGTACTGGATTGAATTAGATTAAACTGCTCTGACTATTTCAGGATTTTCATCCGCCCCCCGCCTACAATTGGAGTCCTATGCAGGAAATATTGCGAGGAAAGAGGAAGGAGACAATGAGTTTTTGCCTCTCTCTCTCTCTCTCTCTCTCTCTCTCTCTCTCTCTCTCTCTCTCTCTCTCTCTCTCTCTACAGTAAATTGATACCATTCAGTATCTAAAATTATTTTATTTGTTTGATAATTTTGGATATATTTCATAATTGTGGATTCTCTCTCTCTCTCTCTCTCTCTCTCTCTCTCTCTCTCTCTCTCTCTCTCTCTCAAATTGAGCCATTCATTATCTTAAATTATTTTATGTGTTTGATAATTTTGTATATATTTCACAATTGTGTATTCTCTCTCTCTCTCTCTCTTGTCTGAATAGAGTTTTCTCTCACATTATCCATAGAGAGAGAGAGAATTGTCTGAATCTTGTTTTCTCTCACCTCAGATAACAAGATGGTTTCTTAGAGAGAGAAGAGAGAGAGAGAGAGAGAGAGAGAGAGAGAGAGAGAGAGAGAGAGAGAGAGAAAGAGAGAGAGAGAGAGGTCTTGCTAGTTCCTCCTCCTTTCATTAGCAGCGAAGTTAAACCTCGATTCAAGCAACAGAAAGCTAAATGGTTTTCCAGGCAGCGTTCGGTTGGACGAGACCAGCGTTACGCTAGCTCTTATCAGTGTTTTATTGAAGGCTTTATCACCGGACGGTCCCTGGAAAACGAAAATCCTTGAGGGCTTTGCAGATGCCGTGATCTGTTGAACGCCTCCGGGAAAAGTAAATAACATTTGATGCTTCCCGATGGGCTATCTATAGAGGTGGTGTTACTTCATAAAATATTTTGTTTATTTATTTTTGTAAATGAAAGTAAAAAAAATAATTTTTTAGATTTTTAGAAATTACTTTAATTTAAGAAAAATAAAAAAATTTCGTTCAGAAAATTATTTGACACGAAAATAAATTCGAAAGGCTAAAAAATTGAATTTTGTTGTGTTTTTATATACTATAAATTTTTAAAACGAATATAATTCATTGTTTTTCGTTTGTCCTTAATAAAAATATTAAGGAAACTTAATTTTTGTAAACGGAGAATCAAATATAATATTTATGTTTTTAAAAATTACTCTAATTTTGGAAAATGTGAAAAATCAATTTATTAATTTTCCTTTATAAATATATATTTGGAAAAGAAAACTTCGAAATACAAAAAATTAAATTTTGGCGTTTTGAAAAATTATTGTAAATATTGAAAACGTAAAAGTAATTCTTTTTTCTGTAAATAAAAAATTTTCACATTTCCAAACTTAAAGAGCAGAAAAACTTGTTTAATCAAGAAAAAAAAGATAATACAAATAATAGAAATATAAAAGAAAATTTTAAATTCCTCCCATACTTAGGTTACGAAAAAATAATAAAAACAAACATCATTATAAAAATGTTACATTTCCTCCCAAACATAAATTACAAAAAAATAGGCTAAAAAAATACAAAGTATTATAAATACAAAACATAATTACACTTCCTCTTAAACTTTTAGAGCAGAAAAACCTGTTGAATTACCAAAAAATTATACAATACAAACATTATAAATTAAATAAAATTAACATTTCCTCCCAGACAAAAATTATGAAAAAAAAATACAAAACGCTATAATCACAAAAATAATTACACTTCTCCCAAACTTAAAGAGCAGAAAAAATATAAAAAAAAGCACAAAGCACCACAAATGCAAAACATAATTACACTTCTCCTCCCAAATTTAAAGAGCAGAAAAAAAGCACAAAGCACCACAAATGCAAAATATAATTACAATGCTCCTCCCAATCTTAAAGAGCAGAAAAAGTAAAAAAAACCGCAAAGCACCGTAAATGCAAAACATAATTACAATGCTCCTCCCAAACTTATAGAGCAGAAAAACCTGTTGAATTTCCCAAAGAACAGAAGATATTACAAAACAGTATAATTACATTAGAATTATGATTATAAAAAAATTACAGAGCCAAAAAACTGTGTACAAAATATAATGCAAAATTTTCAAATTACAAAAAACATACAATTCCTCCCAACCTTTATAGAGAAAATAAAACCTATTGAATTTCCAAAAAAGTAGATTACACAACACATTATAGAAAAATTAAGATTTCCTCTCAAACATAAATTAGAAAAAAATAAAAACACAAAGCATGACAAATGCAAAACATAATTACAATTCTCCTCCCAAACTTAAAGAGCAAAAAAAAAAATAAAATAAAAACACAAAGCACCATAAATGCAGAAAAAATTACAATGATACTTATAAAGCAGAAAAAAAAAGCACAAAGACCATAAATGCAAAACATAATTACAATTCTCCTCCCAAACTTAAAGAGCAGAAAAAAATGCACAAAGACCACAAATGCATAATTACAATTCTCCTCCCAAACTTAAAGAGCAGAAAAAAAGCACAAAGACCATAAAACATAATACAATTCTCCTCCCAAACTTAGAGAGCAGAAAAAAAAGCACAGATACCACAAATGCAAAACATAATTATAATTTCTCCCAAACTTAAAGAGCAGAAAAAGCACAAAGACCACAAATGCAAAACATAATTATAATTCTCCTCCCAAACTTAAAGAGCAGAAAAAAAGCACAAAGACCACAAATGCAAAACATAATTATAATTCTCCTCCCAAACTTAAAGAGCAGAAAAAAAGCACAAAGACCACAAATGCAAAACATAATTATAATTCTCCTCCCAAACTTAAAGAGCAGAAAAAGCAAAAGAGCAAACAAAGAGCAAAAAAGCACACAAAATGCAAAACATAATTACAATTCTCCTCCTCCCAAACTTAAAGAGCAGAAAAAAAGCACAAAACCAAAATGCAAAACATAATTACAATTCTCCTCCCAAACTTAAAGAGCAGAAAAAGCAAAAGACCACAAATGCAAAACATAATTACAATTCTCCTCCCAAACTTAAAGAGAGAAAAAAAGCACAAAGACCAAAATGCAAAACATAATTATAATTCTCTCCCAAACTTAAAGAGCAGAAAAAGCACAAAGACCACAAATGCAAACATAATTACAATTCTCCTCCCAAACTTAAAGAGCAGAAAAA
>NC_089780.1:25070165-25077665 GCF_040412425.1 Macrobrachium rosenbergii | reverse complement strand
CTGTGATGTTGTTTAACACACAGATACCATAAATATTTCATTTTCCATTGTGGTTTTAGGTAAAAACTCCAGATTTTTTATTGCAGCGTTTAAAAAAACTTTTTTATAGGGTAACATTGTCTGATTTAATTAAACTTTATAACATAATATCCTTTATAAGTCAGCAACACTTTTTCAAATAATTAACTTTAAATTTGTTCAGGCCTTCAACGTTTTCTTTTGAAAACACCGTTCAGATTAGGTTTTAAGAAAATAAAATAAAGAACCTTTCACTCACACTGAATCTGCTGTCTTGAAATTTTTCGGCCATGAAAAAAAACCATTTCGCTTACACTAACTCTTTGGCGTTGAAATAAAAATAAAACATTTCACCTACACTGACTCGTCAGTGTTGAATTTTAAAAAAAATCATGTACACTGACTCTTCAGTGTTGAATTTTTTTAACAAAAAAAAAATTCACCTGCACTTACTCATTACTGTTGAATTTTTTTGGCAAAAAAAAATCACTTACACTAACTCGTCAGTGTTAATTTAACAAAAAAAAAAAAACATTCCATTTACACTGACTCTTTGGCGTTGAAATTGTTTTTAACAAAAAACATTTCACTTTCACTGACCCGTCAGTGTTAAATTTTTTGAAAAAAAAAAGCATTTCACTACTCTGACTGGTCAGTGATGAATTTTTGGGGCCATAAAAGAATTTTTTTCACTTACTCTGACTCGTCAGTGTAGAATTTTTTTGGCAAAAAGAATTACTCACACTGACTCTTCAGTGTTGAAATTTTTTTTTAGCCAAGAATTTACACACACAAAAATATCTGATCAATTTCAAGCAGGTGACAAACGACAGGTGATGAGGAACAATTTACTCCTCAAGTGACTGAAATTAACCGTAATTTTCAGAGGAAAGATTTATGTTAATCTCGAATAATAGCCAGGTCGTACTTTCCCTTGCAACGTCTGACATTTGAAGTTAACGCAGAAAGTCTCCAGACTGCTTTTAAAGACTAATTTTCTCAGGGCGTTACAGATTATGTAATTTTTTTATTCGTGATTTTTCAGTCTTCTCCTAGTGAATTAATCTCTGAAGCCAGAACATATCAGTAAAATATGAATGAAAGTATACTTAGTTAACCTTAATAATTATGTTTCAAAACTTCAATAAAAAGAAAGTTTAGGAATCATTAATTTGTTTTCAAAAGTAGAAAATCAGTGGTGTACAGCGAATGATAAGCGTGGCACATTTTATAAGATATAATCGTGGTGTTGCAGTATATATACTTTTCTAAACAGCCCCTTCCAAATTACGTAAGACCTTTGCTGTAAAAGGCATTGGGTAAGAATCTTAGGGCTTCTAACATTCACTAGATATGCATTTTTCATGTTAAAAGCTGTTTTAGGAAGTTTTACTCTATATTTTTTTCTTAAGCTCGAATAATATTTTAAACAGCATAACAGGATTTTTGAGGTATATGCAAAACGCTTGGAAAAATAGTAAGAAATATTTAGATACAGAGAACGCACAACCAAAGTACACTTTTATATTTGACTTTTTCTCGTTTTTTGGCAACTAAGCGTATTGCTAAGTCTAATAAAAAGGCTTAAAAAAGTGCCATTTTATTTTTAGCAGTTTACTCACAGCTGAATGCAATGCAAATAAGGACATTTTCAGCCTACACAAATCTAGCTTAAGTTAATTCCATGAGGCCAATATTATCAGTTCCCTCTATATCTTCTTTCTACCAAGAATAAAAAGAATTAAAATCAACAGTTACCCACTTACTGAACGAGGCCAACGCATTAATTTCTCTCTTTATTGCTGATGCAAGAAAAAGCTTTAAGTTACATCAGTTTATGTTTTCCTACCATAATACTCTGGAAAACAGGATTTTCCCTTCGGGCCTAGAAAGAGTTAATTAGCAGTAAGTCACAGCAAATCACAAAAAGTTAAAAAACAAATTTGAAAAAAAAACTGAATTCACAATTAGCTGTTATTTCTGAGTGAGGATAATGAACTACAGTGTTTAAAAAAAAAAAAACATGATATTGGTTTTTGAAGCTTTTATTTTTCTTAATAGAGATGGTATATTTTCAGATTGGTGTAATTTACCAAGAAAATTAAGACACCTGATTTTAAAATCAGCTGTTATTTCTGAGTGAGGATAATGAACTACCGTGTTTTGAAAAACAATAATTATTGGTTTTTGAAGCTTAATGTAGTTTAATATAGAGATGATGTGCTTTGTATTATACCCAATTGTTAGCCTTCAAAATTTAGATTCAACTTTACCTCAGCATTTGTTGTTTTATATTTTTATTATTACAGAATATTATATAGAAAGACCTCCATTAAAGCAGTTTTATTCCCAAGTTCAAGCAAACAGAAAAAACAGAATGTTGATTCTGCCCATGTCATTAGCTGTTATTCCTGTTGAAACTTAAATCTGATTATTTTTAGGGCATTAATGCAAAGTATGTCACCTGCTATAGATAAACCATAAAAGAATTACTCCTTTACTGTCTCAGGTCAGTCGGTTGAACCAATATAGATAAGGACATTTACATAGATAAAATAGGTCATTATTTTATTGAATGACAAAAATCCATAATACATGTATACATAAATAATTCTATTTTAAGGAGAGAGAGAGAGAGTGTGTGTGTGTGTGTGTTTGTGTGAATGAGAGGAAATAGAAAAGAGAGAGAGAGAGGTGGGGAAAAGAGAGATAAAAAAGTGAGTGAAAGAGAGAGAAATTGGAAAATGAGAGAGATAGAGAGAGAGAGAAATGGAAAATAAGAGAGAGAGAGATTTAAAATCACATACACATTTCTTTTTCGTAGTGCAACTAAAGCCCACGTTTGTTTTAGAAAATCTCAAGTCTCTAATTATACTCAATTTCAACCCATAATATCTTCCCATCTTCTTCTTCACTGGGTGTGCCTGTAATTTGGCACACAATTTATGAGTGTCTAATCTGTCTACCTTTCTTAGCTTTTAAATCTACCGTTATAATACTCGACAGCCTGAGCTGTTAACACCTCATGTTAGCTGAGTTTATGACTCTAGCAGCTAAGGGTATGTAATTATTTGATTTAGTGAGTATATATATATATATATATATATATATATATATATATATATATATATATATATATATATATATATATATATATACATATATATATATATATATATATATATATATATATATATATATATATATATATATATATATATATATATATATATATATATATATATATATATATATATGTATATATATATATATATATATATATATATATATATATATATGTAAATATATATATGTATGTATATATATGTAAAATGTAAAACTTCTGTAAACCTTCTATGTTATTATATATAAAAACATTCATCTCCCCTCTCTCAGGGAAGGACTGAGATAAACAAATAAACCTAAAATATAAATAATGACCAACTTACAATGAAAGTACATTCAAATTAAGCAAAGAAAAATTACGTAAACCAAAAACAAAGGTATATATATTATTTTCTTAAGTTCCCAAGTCAATAAAAATTTTTTTTACAAAAATAGCTTAAAAATCCCTCCTCTCCTCTCTCTCTCTCTCTCTCTCTCTCTCTCTCTCTCTCTCTCTCTTTCTGACAATGGAAAGTATGAGAAGTAAAGGGAAAGGACAAATGCTTTCGCACTGCAACCCCCCCCCCCAAAAAAAAGCTAATTCGAGCGAAAGAAAAATTACTAGCCATTTTTCGCTTTCTTTTACATTGTATTTTTTTTTGGGGGGGGGAGGCTTCGTGCTATCCCTGCATTAACGGAATTGTTTTTTTCTGGAGACTCTCTCTCTCTCTCTCTCTCTCTCTCTCTCTCTCTCTCTCTCTCTCTCTCTCTCTCTCTCTCTCTCTCTCAAGCCGATGGAGAATTGTGGAAGTTAAATTAGCATTTATTTTTTTTCGAGGTTATCTGAAGTACCTTCCTTTTTATATGACAGTAGATTGTTAGAGATCATTATGTGCACGTATTAAGGAGAGAGAGAGAGAGAGAGAGAGAGAGAGAGAGAGAGAGAGAGAGAGAGAGAGAGAGAGAAAATGGGAGTGCGTGCTGGGTCACTGCCCGAACGTTTGTCAAAAAAAAAAATGCACCGTACGTTTTAGTGTTAATTTTGTCTCCGAGCTGAATATCATTCGTGTATTCGTGTTAAACCTTCTGTTATTTAAAGTGTTGTAATAACATTAAAAGGAATTAATTATAATACGACTTTATTTCAAGCAAATAGAATTTTATTTCATTTATTTATGTGCATATAAATTGTCGAGTTTATGGTCTGACAAACTATCAGTTTTACTTCCATGAATGTATTATTTTTCACAACAGATAATTATTTTGCATTCTCCAAGTTTATTCCACTTTTCTGCTAAAAGAAATATTATTATTGATAATAGAGGTAAATATACAAGTCAAAGAATGCCTTAATGTTAGTAGAAGTGAGTATAAATATAATTTACTTAAAGAAAGGTTATTGCTTTTCTTTCAGTCAAAGAATACTTTAATTTTCAGCAGAATAGAAAAATACAATTTCCTGAATAAATCATTATGACTTGGCTTTTAGTTAAAGAATACCTTGATTATGAATTGTTACAAATACGTGATTTTACAGAAGTGGAAAATACAATTTGCTGAAAAAATCATTATGACTTGGCTTTCAGTCAAACAATGCCTTAGTTTTTAGTAGATGTGCATATATATATATATATATATATATATATATATATATATATATATATATATATATATATATATATATATATATATATATAAAGATAAAATCCACGAAGGAAAGAGAAACACTGGAGTGCTGCGAGGCCTTTCGACTGCCTGCCGTCCTTGACCTAAGTAAGGACGACAGACAGTCGAAAGGCCTGGCAGCATTCCATTGTTTTCCATTCCTTCTTGGATTTTATCTTTATTTATATATTTATCACGTTCCATATTTTCAGTGTTATATATATATATATATATATATATATATATATATATATATATATATATATATATATATATATATATATATATATATATATATAATATATTTAAAAATTTAAAATAAAAACAATGATTTTTCCACGTCACAAATACAAGATTTTATGAAACGACCTTAACAATTCACAGTTATTCCCTTCTTCTTCTTCTTCTTCTCCTCCTCCTATTGAATAAAACCTCGTCCCAGAAGACACTCGCTAATGAGCAGACGGACTCCTCCTACTCCCTCGTCCAAAAACGAGGACCTCTCCGTACGTCTCGAAGACATTCCATAATTAATGAGAGACGCAAAGTACCGCTTAACGATTTCCTCGGACGCTGTTCGCTTTTAGAAGAGGCAAGCCTTCTCCTGAAAACTGGAAGCTTATTTGCACCGAGACGAGATATTTGGATTAGATAGACGGCTGTGTGATTTCTCTCTCGAATGTGTCTTTTAAGTTTTCAAATTATTTGTGATTTTTTTTATTTTAAGTTTTTAATCGACTTGTTATTGTTTTTATTTTTGTTTTATCAAGAGGGGGAGTTTGATTTGCAAAAGAAGTGGTACAGTTAATTTTCAATTTTTAATCCAGACTGGTTTTTTGTTTATAATTTGCCTGTGTTTTCATTTTAAATAGAAGCAATTGTATATGTATGTATATATATATATATATATATATATATATATATATATATATATATATATATATATATATATACATACTTATAATTATATATATTTATATACATATATATATACATACATACATACATACATACATACATACATACATACATACATACATACTTACATACATACACGTATGTAATATGTCTGTGTATGTCTTTACACGAAGCCACCCAGAGGTAAGCTAAGGAATCCAGGCCAATACATCCTTTGCCTCACAGACAATGGATCTCCACCTCCGGGCATTGCAGCCCAAACAATAGATTATCTGTCAAGATTAGAGCTAATCATTTAACCTCATAAACAAACGGCTGTTTAGGGACGGTTTAGAGCTACAAAGGGAAGTCCTCCACTAATGGCCTTTCTCTCTCTCTCTCTCTCTCTCTCTCTCTCTCTCTCTCTCTCTCTCTCTCTCTCTCTCTCTCTCTCTCTCTCTCTGAGTATAGACCAGTTGAAGGAAAGTCATCTTCAAAATATTTTTCCCTCTCGATAAATATTAAGATGAAAACTATACTTATAAATTTAACCTTCTGTAATGTGAGCATACCTTGAAAGGTCATGCTTCTCTCTCTCTCTCTCTCTCTCTCTCTCTCTCTCTCTCTCTCTCTCTCTCTCTCTCTCTCTCTCTCTCCATACATACACACAAACACACACATATATATAAACATATATATATATATATATATATATATATATATATATATATATATATATATATATATATATGTATATATATATATATATATATATATACATATATATGTAAATATATATATATATATGTATATATATATTATATATGTATATATATATATATATATATATATATATATATATATATATATATATATATATATATATATATAGATATATATATGTATATATGTTATATATATACATATATGTATATAAATATATATGTATATACTGTATATGTATATATATGTTATATATACATATATATATATATAAATACATATTATATATACATATAAATGAATATATACTATCTAGGTAAATGTATATATATGATATTTTTTCCATAGTCTGGATATAATGAAATTGTTACATCACCCATAACTCTGATAAAGTTATATTGATTTTTCTAAGTGATAAGTAAGTTTTATGGGATCATAGTACCTTTAGTGATTCAGTCAGACTCTTTGTTAGAATTTCAAGTCGCCGATGAGGGGTATCATTATTTGTAGTAACCAGGTGATCACTTCAGAAATATATATATATATATATATATATATATATATATATATATATATATATATATATATATATATAATCATTATTTAATAGTGGGGACACTTCGTGACAATATATATATATATATATATATATATATATATATATGTATATATATTGTACTGATTGTCAAGCACACCTGGTTACTACACAAATAATGATACCAAAAAGTTACCTCACATCAACCAGATACTTGAAACCTCATAACAAAGAGTCTGACTGAATCATTAAAGGTACTATGATCCCATAAAACTTACTTATCACTTGAGAAAATCAATATAACTTTATCAAGTTATGGGTGAGGCAACAATTATTAAGTTATATTCAGACTAGTGGAAAATGGGTATCACTTCAATAAACACTATCTGTCTCTCTGGTTCTATTTTACCTAGATAAGTCTCAGGTGAACAAACAGATACATCACTTACCTTGTACACATTCATTAATGTCTCTAATTACTGGTGGTCAAAATGAAACGCTGTGTTTTAAAAAACTTTAAACAAACAGGTTTATTTCTAAGTTCAAAAGTTATATGT